>NC_089760.1:3490000-3607500 GCF_040412425.1 Macrobrachium rosenbergii | reverse complement strand
GAAAAGTCTTTTAGCGTATCAAAATAGGATTTCAAGTTTCCCATGATTTCTAAGCCACAAATTAATAATTATTCCTCTCTCTGTGAGAATACTTCATTCTTTTTAGTGAGTATCTATAACCTTCTCTCATTCAACCAGAAATTCTTTATTTAACGAGTTTATCAATAAAAGATTGAATATAACATCTTTCATTGTGTTCTGGGGCATATGTCTTATTAAACATAAGATCTACCGCGGATGGTCGTGACCAAAGCTACGAAAATTCTTTATTCTTTCTTCGTTTCATTCAACATATTAGATATCAATTTTGCTTCAATAAGACAAGAGTACCAAGTTCATTATTCTCCCTTTGTTTCTGTTCCTCTCACTACTACAACGGATTCTTTTATGAAACGGGCTCAAAGATCTAAAGTTTCGCTGGTAAGGCGAGGTCATTAACCACTGATTTGATTAAGGGAACAAAACAAAAGTTATAAACACACACACACAACACATATATATATATATATATATATATATTATATATATATATATATATATATATATATATATATATATATATATATATATATATATATATATATATATATATATATATATATATATATGTACACATATATTGCAAGGTTTATGATTACACCTGCATGAGTAGTGTCTATGGAAATGTATGATACATAACTGATCCATCTCTCCTTTATGGAAATGAAATATGGATATTTGTGTTTGTTTAAATGCAACAGCCACAATGCCCTCTTAACTTCGCCAATTCTTCACACTATTTGGGTACGCTTGTCACACTTCTGTGTGTGTGTGTGTGTGTGTGTGTGTGAGTGAGCGCGCGCGCATCTGTGTGTGTATAGAAATACAATTATCCAGTCCCAGATTTGATTTTCTTTCTTCCAGGTAATCACTCTTCCAAAAGCCATGGATTTCGCAGAAAATGAGAATAACAGTGAAATACACTGCTGTTTCCCTCTTAACCATGTGAACATTGGCACTAACTGCAATGTCAGTATTAAAAGCCGGCTGGATATAGCTTTGATTCTTATTATTATATCGAATTTAAAATAAAATATTTGTAACAATACATCTTATCTTATTATTTAAAGAAATAGGATGCAAAGTTTGGCAACTGTGCCTGGGCAGTGATGGTGATTTGGAAAGCTTTTGGGTTGTGAACAGTTCCCCAAGTTTTCTTTTCTTTTTTTTACTAGACCTTTAACCTTATTTACCCTTTTCAAAACGCAGCCGTCATGTACTGGCAGGAGACGAGGATAACGGTAAAGAGTGGGGAACTGTTTTATAATTAGCATTTTCATTCATTCTGCGTGTAATGCAAATACAATCAGTAAATGAACATGGCTTGCATCTTTAAACATACTGGTGAAATTTTTGGAAGATATTGTAATCGCATACTTGATAGCATTATTTGCATAATGGGAATAAGAAATTCGGCAAAGATGATAATATACTCTCCCCTTTCCCTACACAAAGAAAAATCATAACTGACTAGGTATACTTGTTGGACTATTTCTGATGGACTATAGCTGACCAGTTATCAGCCGCAGATGGGTGATTGATCACTATTTGGAGCCCAGCAGCTATAATGAGTTAATTAAAATTTTCCTATCTTAAAGTGCACCAACCTAGGAATTTTTATCTTCTTGTCATATGAGCCTTGATCTAACTGGTAGTCCTATAGTCAAGTCAAAATATTCCATGACGTATTATGTCCCTGCACATTCCCACTCCTGAAATCAGTTCTCATAGTTAATGAGAGAGAGAGAGAGAGAGAGAGAGAGAGAGAGAGAGAGAGAGAGAGAGAGAGAGAGAGAAAGAGAGAGAAGTTATCATCAGAGGTTGTTGAATATCTGAATAATTTTCCTGTCGTGAATTTCTTATATTGAAAAAAAAAAAAAAAAAAAATATATATATATATATATATATATATATATATATATATACATATTTACATTATTTCATTTCTAGTTTTGTTCACAATAAACCTAAATTTCATTCATTGATGTTTTAGGCTTTTTGAGTAAACACCTTTATCCCTCTATCAGCACTATATCTTTATATTCTGTCTCCTCCATCTTCACTCTCTAAATGCTTCCAGTCTCTCCACATGAAAACATCATTAAGAATACCTTTTTAAGTATTCATTCGCCTACGATAACCTTTTTACCACAGTTTCCTCAAACTCTGAATTTCTGCCCTTTTCAACCGCCTTACTGGAAGTACAAAGCGCACACTATCCTTTTAATCAGAGTCCACTTTTTTCAGTTCATATAAAATCCACATTTTACTTCCACTAAAGAAGAATCAGCTCAACAATTTCTTCATAAACTCCAACTTCTGCTTTCCAGATACCCTTCATCCCTTCAACATTTTTCCCCAGGTCAGCAGTATGCCTTGCTCTACGTACTCTGTGCTTACCTTTCCTGTCACCTTTGTTCCCCCCCGCCCTCCCGCCCCGCTTCCACACGTGAATTTACTCTTAAGAACTCATATACTAACCATTCTCATTCTTCTACCAACCCTGTCCATCTCTCCTTCTTCCTCAGTTTATTTACCATCATAACCTCTTTTACTAACTTTCACTTTCAACATTTTCATCTTACAAACACTTTCAACCCTTCACGATTTACTCAGTTTTAATTTTTTATAGCCATTTAAAACCACGTCATCAGCTAACACGGAAACATACATTCTTACATATAAACAATTTCTAAATACTTTTTTTTATAGTTTTCCTTTCGAAGGGTTAGCTCCGGAGCGTGAGAGCCTTTCATGGAATGTTTACAAAATACCAGGGAAACTGAGATAAGGAAAGCATAACCATAGCGCACTGAAAAAGAAAATCATTTTAAGTGGTGGAATGAAGGAAACATTAGATGTCCGGAGGATGATTAGAGCTTAGTGTATTTAAACCAATGTTCTTCAATAAACCCTAAGTCAGGATCAAGTAATTCAGTGCAATGAAGATCTAAAATTCCTAATGGTCTTCTTGGTCGAAAGATACAAAGACGGTTAGCTCCTGCCATATAGTTTATTAGATTTTACTACAGATTTAGATATAAAAGGAATATGTGTGAGTTTAATTTGAAATCCAAAAGCACTCAGAGAGTGCCTGCAGTTAAAAAACCTGGATTGTCATCCTAATCCATCTCAAAACCTAGGACCATACACCAATCCTTCTTAAAAAAAAAAAAAAAAAAAAAAATCTTGGATCCAGATCCATTTCAAACTATAATCAACTGGAAAACCCATCGAACTTCGTCAAAAACTCTTTGAGAAAATTATACAATATACTAACTGACACGGGTGAATACACATCTCTTTAACTTCGTCTGGGAAAATAAAAATGGGCATTGAAAAATAAGACTTGATAAACAAATACAGTAACTAGACATTCTCACATTTCCCACCTTTTCCTACTTTTCTCCCTCCCTCTAGGCAACCGTACATAGCTAACGCTTATATAAGTGCAAAAAAGTTATATTTTAACAGTTCTCCATATAAAAGTCTCTTTCCTAACTAGTTTTCCAACCTTATAATGCTCACTGCCTCGTACTATCTAGTTTTTCGGAATTTCGTGGAATTATTTTGCTTAGCAAACATTAAATGCAAGAGTCGGATCAGATCAATTGTGGTACGTCCTCTGTCGCGCTGGTCAAGTTCTTCAAGTTTCGGTATTGGTTTAAATCATACTAGGTATGTTTGAGTGAGTTAGAAGACAGCCACTACGGAAACATCCCACGGCCATCGCCACGTCAAAATGTCTGGATAGGCAGGTACTCTCGGAACTGTCTGGCATGAGGATCGACCCACAACTCGGGCATCCTCACCGGCCCGAGTCCGGGCCCCAACACCTGGGGGCACTGTGGGTGCCACGTGTCGTCAGACCAGGCGACTCACGTCAACTTTGACCCAGAAATGATTCTGATGCCGATTAAAAATTCATTTATAATTAATTTTTATTTTTATGTTTAAATAAAAATTATTAGTACATCCTTGGTACTACGTTTCCTTAAAATAATGTGTGACTTATTTTATAATGCTGCCTGTGTACTCTTTGGTATGAAAATTTATCAACAGAATATTTAACTGTAATTTTAATACTGAATGAACAGCCGAGTGAATTTTCACCAGGACGTAATGGCAGCCTCCATGGAGAGTCACTTCCCACGTTTGCTGGGCTCCACGTTCTGGGGCTTGGTGTGCGCACGTATTTCACCAAACAATAAAACTACTCTAACTTCATCTTCTCTCAGAGAGGAGGGAATAAAATGATCAAATACCTGACTGGGGCAGTTTTGAAAATTACCTATGTTTCTAAAGACTTGAAAAGTACGGTGCCAGGGAGAGGGCTTTGCGAGTTATCAGGAGACTGCTAAGCACTGGACAAAAGTGGCTTCAGTTAGTGAGTGGCCTCTCTGGCAAGTAAAACGATACGTTGTATAAATGCAGTGCCTTCAAATTTTGAATAATGGCTTTAAGACCAGTAGGTGTTAAAATGTTTGAGGGAGTAAAATTTAACAAGTATGAGGGTATACGGAAACCATGTAAGAGATTAGCTACTAAAGAAGCCTATTATTAATTATTAAATCAAAGGGAGTTGCAAAGGTTTATCCGCTAAAAAAAACCTCTGCTCTATGTGCTAAGCACATCAGTTATTAAAACCCAGAAAGAACAAAGTTTAACTATCACATTATCTCTAAAAGAGAGGTACAGACCAGGCTTCTCAATCGATTCTCAGAGATCACTCGATTGGCAGGTGCTAAAGGCTATGTCTAGAATTATTGATGAGCAATAATGAATGAGTTGTTTTACGGATATATCCCAACTATTAAACATCAGTATAGCATAACTAAAGCATAAAGAAGGGTGGTTACCAAAATCAAATACTTCTGGTTAATGGAAGTGGCGTCAATCCATTAGACACACCCAGTCTTTCAGGAAATGATTCCTTAGAAAGGGTCCAACACACGCAAAAACATTGACACAACTTCCATGCAGACTAGTCATCCATCAGTCAAGGCAATGACAACATTCAGAGCAAGTATACCTTAGTTTTACCAGACCACTGAGCTGATTAACAGCTCTCCTAGGGCTGACCGAAGGATTAGACTTATTTTACGTGGCTAAGAACCAATTGGTTACAAAGGACTCACGATTGGAATGAGGATATCAAAAGGAAAATACTATGAAAGTTTCAAGGGTTCGTTGTCGGTTAAAATCATTGACAAAAATAATCCATTACTGACCATAATCCGAAGTATGTGAAATTCGAAACTTATAATAATGCATTTAAAAATGGATATAGTAAAACCTACTCTGAATCGTTTAAGTAATGCGGAAAAATACGGAAAAATACCTATAAAAGGAACAAAATTGACAAAATATTAACGTAAGCGAATTTTTTCTATACCCAATGTTCAAAAATGTTATAGGCCTATACATCATGATTCCATACACATTCAGAAGACTTCAAGGGCAGTCTTCAACAAAGGGTTTATGCAAATACTGCCATGGAGAAGAGAACGAGCTGCGTCCTCACACCTTACCCGAATGCCAGTTTCTCCATCCTACTGAGCCAAGATTTCCTCAAGTAAGCAAATTAAACGATCGATTTTGTTTGTCTCCTGAAAGGTCACTGAGTGGACAAGGACAGAGGTACTTGTTTTTCCAGCATGAGATACGGCAAGTCTGAGCTTGGAGGGGGGAATGTTTCATGGTGTCTTTCTTTAAAAACCCGTGGCATTATGTTTAAATTTTGGACAAATGAACGTCACCTTAAAAACAGGCCTGTTGATACCACATCGTATCAGTGGTACTTCGTGTATATAATTTATTCTCTGAATAAGGATTAAATTCCCTTTTCTTCCAACGTTCAGCATGAAAAACCCGAAAGGCCTGGAGAAATTAATTACTTAATTATACTTTAGTTAAATTTTCTCTTAGCATTCCAGTGAAATTATGCTCACCATACGTACTTCACGAACACAAGCAGAAATGACTACCTGCAAACCAGTCATTAATATGGACTTCCAAAGCGTATATATAGTTTTCAGCATTAATTTAATTCACAACTAAGAAAGCAAACTCGTCGATCATTTTCGCAGTAATTCAGTCGCCCTTACCTTTTGATGCAGTTAAACGTGAACCACTCCTACAAACCCTTATACAGATATTAAAGCAGTGTAAACACCTTCACAAACAACTAGAAAAATTATGTCAATGAGAAGAGTGTCAACGATTCGGGAGTGACTGCTGTCGAATCAAAACTCATTGACAATAGAGGTTATTTCCAAAAAAAAAAAAAAAATAAAATATGCAGAAATTCGAGACAAATTTTATACATTTAAGAATTTGTGAAAGCAACAGAGAGAGAGAGAGAGAGAGAGAGAGAGAGAGAGAGAGAGAGAGAGAGAGAGAGAGAGAGAGAGAGAAATTGCCTCTATAGGTAAAAGATCTCTCGACCTATCCAGTCTGAAAATTAAGAAGAAAGCGATTGCCTATATACACGAGTCATTCAACACATGTAATAAAGAAAAAAAAGAAATAAGGAAACGGGAAAAGGTAGAAAGAAATCTCCCTGCGTCTCATCAGTGGGAAAACATGTCATTTCATCGCCGGTGAGCGAAGGGAAAGCGACCCTTCTGCCCCGTGTCGTTTGGGTCAATAATTGTACTTAGAAGCAGGAGCCGGTGGCACCATCTCCCGACCTATCCACATCAAAGGTCACCATGAACTTCCCTCTTCGTTATAACCCCCCACCCCCGCCGCCAAATCCAACCCCGCCACCCCCCCAAAACGCCTAGGACTTCATTAACTTCCGTGGAATGTCAGCCCACCTCGTGAACTTTGCCTAACGAGTTTAACGAGATCATTACTGGCACCGCTAATGATGATCGTCTGCACGCCTAATTAACATACATTGCATTAACTGTCACATCTAAATGTTTCTTAGAGACAGTTACTGTAGCCCTCCGACCACAGCCAGCGGAGCCTAATGAGGCCTTTCGCCAAACTTCCCCACCCCCCCAACCCCCAACTTTCCACTTCCCCAAAATATCAAAACCCAGCACACACACACACACACACACAACAGATATTAGGAATTTTGCACCCATTCTTCTCGCCACAGGCTCTTCGTTATAACAAACAGCTGACGCAGTTTAAGGAAAGGCTGAACAAATGTCAAGTTCCTTGCAGAAAAATAATAATTCTCATCACTGAAGTACAACTCTCCTCGCCATCACCTCCCAACTCCAATATTCATGAGGCTGGTGGAGGGGGTTTGTTGGATGTGGGTAGGGGGTCAAATTGCTGAGCTAAGAAGGAAAGATTGCCTCTCGTGCTGCATAAACTTGAAATTCCTTAACAACGCTAATGAACTTAACCTCTCAAAATTTCCACTTGGAATTGAGGGGAAATGGAGGCAGCAGGAAGGCCATCCTACTTCTGTCATTCCAATTCGGGAGAAGTCATTAAGAGGCGTCGTCCATTTTGCGTCGCCTGCCTGTATTTAAGCCTAATTTGCATACGATTGCAAGAGCGGCTCAGAAATGCCTCTTGTGTATTCGTCGCCAGCGCTGCACACACGCACACGCACACACACACACACACAGACACGGTCCTGGTTGCAGGGCTGCCAACCTATGATGTATGAGAACTCCCACACTGCATAAAAGTCCCTTATTTCCGCCGAATCAATGTCTACACGGGAACTACGTAGCAATAATCAGTAATCACAACACTGGCAGAGCGAAGACCAAACACACGCAACAGAAACTAACGTAATTATAATAATATTAATGAAGTAAATCAACACTCGGTGAAAACACTGGCTCATTGCAGGGAGCGCGCCGGAGTTTTCGACCAATCAGCGCTCAGTGATTAGCGCGCCTCGCCTTCCCATTAGTGCAGCCTCCGTGTCCGATTGCTAATCCAGGTCACTGACTTTACTCTAGACATCGACGTTTTCTTTAGTCTTTCCCGAGAAAAAAGGCGCACTATTCTACATGGCAGTGATTTAAAATGTACATTTCTATGTAAGCTATAACATCTACACGAACACTCATCCATCCGGGTGAATTATCGCCATCTTTAGCCTCTCCCCATGGAATAGAAGAAGAAAAATATTTATGCTGATGACTGTCAGGCTAAGCAATCAACTCGGAGTTCCAAAACATGAAGTAGTTTTCCATTTCGTCTAGGGAGATTAGGAATTTGATGCGGGGGAAACCTTGGGGAATTTTTCCAGATTCGTAAAAACGGTTCGTTAGAGCCGCTTGGAAGATATTAAGGGCGTTAAAAGCGGGCATTATTGAGGCGGCCGTTAATATATTGAAAGGGGAAATGTGTGGGCTCATTTTTCGAATCCGAGGGGAGACTTAAAAGGCGGGTTATGCGGGTGAGGAAGGCGCCATTTGGGAGGGAAAATTAATTTGGTCTTCCAATAGAAAACGATTAGATGGGATCAACTTAAAGGACGATTGCATCTTAAGGGTTCGATTATCAAAGTTAATGGATCTGGTATAGCCTACGCAGAGAGAGAGAGAGAGAGAGAGAGAGAGAGAGAGAGAGAGAGAGAGAGAGAGAGAGAGAGAGAGAGAATGCTTACTCATGTACAGATACGGATAAAAGTAATTAATACCTTAGTTCATTTTCGTCATTTTTAAGGTTTCAAAGTCATTCAACCCCTAGAATAGATACATGATACACACACACATATATATATATATATATATATATATATATATATATATATATATATATATATATATATATACATACATATATATATATACATACACACACACACACACACATATATATATATATATATATATATATATATATATATATATATATATATATATATATATATATATATATATATATATATATATATATATATATATATATATATATATATATATGCAAAAGCGATGAAAAGAATTAACAATTGCAATGGTGGGAGCTGCGTTTTACAAAGCAGAGGAGAATTCAAGAGAAACTCAAAATCATGGAGTTTAAATGTAGCACAACCCCGCTATAGGAAACATCTTAGGCTTAATCAGCGGGCGTTGCCTCTCAGCGTCCCCTTTCTCCTCTACTGTTAGAGCCCTTGGAAGTACAAACGCAATATAAATAGTACGAATTGACAACTAATGCGTCCTACGCGAAGAATGGGGTCGCTCTAAGCAAACCATCCGGAAATTCTTACGTTGGATAATGGGGAGGATGCCAGGCCTGGAGGAGGAGAAATGGGAGGAACGGGCGAGCTTGGCTGGGGCCTCGGGGGGAGGGAGGGAGGGAGGGAGGGAGGGTAATCACAGGGATAGTACGGGAAATAGGGATATGAAAGGGAAGGAGAAAATATGAAACGATAAGCAAGACGAAGAGAGAGAGAGAGAGAGAGAGAGAGAGAGAGAGAGAGAGAGAGAGAGAGTAAGACGAAGAAAAGAGAGAGAGAGAGAGAGAGAGAGAGAGAGAGAGAGAGAGAGAGAGAGGAGACTATAAGTAAGACGAAGAAGAGAGAGAGAGAGAGAGAGAGAGAGAGAGAGAGAGAGAGAGAGAGAGAGAGAGAGAGAGGAGACTACTATGAATACAAGAAGTATCACTGACAGGCGCGAGCAGACAAAAAAGTCAATCAAAGAGGCGTGAAGTTTACTGCTGATACACATTACAGAGAATAACGAAGAGACGCAATTATAGAAAATCACTAAAATGCATTTGTCGAAACATGACGACGGCAAAAGATAAAACAAAAAAGTTGGAGCAACTCCAAATTACCTCCGACAAATGCTGCTATTACAACAACCGCCGTCACTGACGTTGCTAGAAGACTAGGAATTGCTAGTAGACTAGGAATTGCTAGAAGACTAGGAATTGCTAGTAGACTAGGAATTCCTGGTAGACTAGGAATGGTAGATCGATGAGCGAGGAAATAACATTTCATTAGAGCCATAAGCAGAATCCTCATTATGTAATACCTATAAGATGGACCATATCCTATTTCAAAATTCTGCAAGATTGTTAAGCATATAGTTATAAAATTATCTAATAGGCTACTGATGGATAAATGTGTCTAAGTTTGGTCAACCATCACTAACATTCACTCATCGTCAACAATCAATTGGAATTTTGACACAAATTTAAATATGCACAGCTACAAGCAGCATCTTATATCTTTCTGGAAGAGATCTGTTATTAACATCTCTTATGATTCATCGCATAACATTATACTTTTACGGATTCTTGGTAATTTGTTTGTTATTCCATGCCGCCGCCAGAACAACTGTTGACTCAATGAGGTTCTAATGGCGAGTGGGCCTCATAGGTGCTATGTTTGCTTTTACAGTGAATTTAAAAGCTTTATTATTATTATTATTATTATTATTATTATTATTATTATTATTATTATTATTATTATTATTATTATCATTCAAAATGGCGGGAAGGTTCACAATGAACGTCTGAAAAATCGCTGATATGCACAGAAAACTTCCACAAAATAAAGTAACCATATGTAAAAAAAAATGAAACAAAGACTATCAATCAATAATAAACAAAAAATATACATATATCTAAATATAAAACCAGGAATCAAGCCAGAAAAGCAAAGTCAGTGGTGAGTGGCGCTTTAAAGTTCGCGTTATTCAAGTTTTTCTTAAAATTCGGGAGCAACTATACATCAGTGATAGTGCCAAGAAGATAATCACAGTTTTACAATAAGAATAACTGAAAATTTCTGGAGCTTGGCCACGTCATATGCAAAGCGAGTGGCACCCATTGATTCCTTTGCACAGCCACTACAGGCTCTATGGAAGTTCTGTGTCTCTATGGAAGTTCTGTCTCTATGGAAGTTACTCTGTCTCTATGGAAGTTACCTGTCTCCATGGAAGTTCTCTGTCTCTATGGAAGTTATTTGTCTCTATGGAAGTTCTCTGTCTCTATGGAAGTTCTCTGTCTCTACGGAAGTTATCTGTCGAAACAGAGTTCATGCAAGATGACCAAAATAGATTCCTTCCGGCGGTGGTGTAACTCATGAAGCACAATGAAGCATTTACAACAAAGTGCTCTTTTTTTTAATACAGTTAATGAGAAAGATCTAGTTTTAAATGTTTTTCAGTGTAATTTCTCATTACAAAGTTGTCTTTCCAACTACGGAGTTTTACGTGGATTAAAGCCTATGCAATATGATTGGATCAGTCTGAAAGACTGCACGCTAACAACAGAAGCATTTGCACTGAAGGGTAGAAAAGGTGAATACCTGAACAGGTAAACCCCAATAGACTGTGTCAAGAAATTATAAATAAAAAAAGGGTCATATATACTGAATGTAACAAAAGCAAAGACAATAAATGTTCAGATTAATGCTTTTGTTTGTCTGTGGTTACGACGATGCCTTTGAATATTTTGTAAGTTTCTGTAAGGGATATTATTTATGGAAGGAGTATCAACATTGGCCGTGGGTAATCGATTTTCTGCTGTGACGGAACCGTGGCGATTACCATCGAATCAGAAAAGGAACCTATTGCATTATCTCAGGTTTAACTCTCCTACGTTGTCTTGCTAGACGAGACTGGCGCTTACAACTGTACTACTCTTTTCGCGTTTTAAAAGAATCTGTTTTGCTAAATTCACGTTTCTAACTTATTACTTATGAAATAGAACAACAACATAATCATTGTAGCCTCGACGAGCTACTACATTTTAAATACTTTTAAACATTTGAAAGCCTAATCTATGGCTGGACTCCTTGCGCACAGGTGAAACAGAATCTCCATCGCAGCCAGAGACTGTCTCGGCTCGTTTTAGCACAAACCGAGAGGCCGTAGCTCGGCTGCAAAGATCTTTTAAGAAGTCTGGATATCAATCGTCTCAAGCTAAGGACATCAACACCATCATCTTAGATGAAAAATCATTGGCTCAATGACGAAAGACGGAAGAAAAGAAATAAAAATAAATAACGAAATCTTGTCAGTTTCGTGAATTATACCGTTCAGGAGGCGGGGGGGGGAGATGGTTTCATAAAAGTATCTATAAAGATTTTTATTTTTGGATAAAAAAGTGAAGAAGCTTTCTGGGTGATGAGCCATTGATTTAAGAAATGTTGCTAAGCTACACATGAATGTGATATACTTGTCATTCATTATTTGGTCTACCTTTGAAATGATGTTGAAAATCTTGTTTATATACGTTCAGTTTTATTTAGTTCTTTTAATATTTGATTTTTTCGATGTGCGTGGGCCCTTTATTCTGTGGAAGCTTACTAATCAAGTCAATGGTTTTTTTACTTATTTCTTGAAGACTCATTCACATGGGGACAATGACAATGAAAATCTGCGATTTTTTAAAATGACAAACCGAGTAGGTTCTAGAAATACCACCAGTTTTTAAAATATAAAAAACACACAACAATAATAATTAATAGCGCGACCCGTTTAATGTCCAGGGATATTCAACGCTTCGGACAAAACAGGGATATTCAACGCTTCGGACAAAATCCAAGGACAATCCTTGCCAACAGATTTTGAAAAAAAAAAAAAAAAAAAAAAAAAAAAAAAAAAAAAAAACTCTATTTGTCCTCCACCTCGACACAATTCTAATGACACAGGTCGACACTTACCATTTCAGAAAGGAATTTATTACCTATGATATTACGCTACCTGTAGCTACCCACTCCAGCCATATAAATAAGTTCAAAGATACCACTCACCCTTCTACCTCTCTTCTCCCTCGTCTCAATCCCTCACAGGCATAACATTTACTATTAGGCATAGTATTACCATCATTAACTATCGCAGTCATAGTAGTTGGTATCGCAATCACACTATTTCCACCCAAACTCATTTATCACAGCTATAGGAGCTCATGTTGTTGTTATTGTATTTACCACCAAGTTCATAGCCTCTTGCTATCGTAGTGACTGCTATGTTAGTCATCGTAGCCGTATCAATGACATAGTATATACTATCATAGTAATAGCAATAATATCTATTGTCAAAGTCGCAATAGTTACTATTGCTAACTTAGTAATTTACTTTCAATTTTAGCCACAGTATTTATTATCATAGTGTTAATTCTCACTGGATCCGAATCCTTTTCAAAGGATTTACTTTGATACTAATACAAGCTACGATTACAGACAAAGTAGGTATACCATATTCATACCATCTAATATCATCATCGTAGGATTTACAATTTTTTCCACAGTGAATGATTTACAATGATTATTTTATTTACTGTCATCGTCATATCAGTTGCTAACATTGCTTTACTAGTCACTGCTAGTCATGGCAGTTATTTTCATGCTCGTACCATTTACTACTTTAGAAAAGTTAAAAAAAAAAAAATGGTTCTCATCGACATCTTTTTGATTGCCTGTGAAATTCCGTAAGGTATCACACAAGGAATCAATACAAAAAAAAAAAAAAAAAAATCGTTCTTCATGAGCACGTACAAATACTGGTGAATTAGAAAGGGTATGTAATGGGTTGGACGTAATGCCGATGAGATTTGTACGCTGAAGTCTTATACACACACACATACATATACATATATAAATCTGTCTGTATATTACGTATGTATAAGCACGAGTCAATGAGGGAAGTACAGTAAGGTAATATTCAAGGCCACACACACACACAAAGAGAGAGAGAGAGAGAGAGAGAGAGAGAGAGAGAGAGAGAGAGAGAGCAAATCATTGTTATTCAGACTCTGGAGGAGACTGAGGGCAACCCGCACCCCTAAACCTTTTTCCTATTTTCCCTGGGTGGGCGGCGGGGGTTGGGGGCGGTTTAGCGGGGGCATTTGGACGGCACTGTTATCGAAAAATTGGGAATGGTGCCTAATGCCAGCTTGGGCAGACATCCCTATAAAATGCACCTCGGGATGCCTATAAAGATGAAGTTTTATATGCCGACATGATGAATTCCTAAATATCAATCTGGACTAGGATGAAATATTACAATATTACGCTCGCAAGATGATGCCCCATGAAAATTTGGCTCAGGAGAAAAACGAGGGAGGGGTTGAGATGGTGTTGTGGAGGAGGAGGAGGAGGAGGAGGAGGAGGAGGAGGAGGAGGAGGAGGAGGAGGAGGAGGAGGAGGATACATATTTACAAGCAAAGAAAAGGTAAGTCAGATCATAAAAGAAAAAAAAAACCAGGATTGTATAAAGGCAATTACACAAAAAGGAATAAATAAGAGGAGGAAGAGGAGGAGGATACATATTTACAAGCAAAAGAAAAGGCAAGTCAGATCATTAGAAAAAAAAAGGATTATATAAAGGCAATTACACAAAAAGGAACAAATAACTTTTATCTGGGAAAGCTCGACTAAAAAAGATTAGTATTTGCTTATGGACGAATAAATAATAGTTGAGATGACATCCGAGGGGAAAAAAAACAACAGAACACAGGGAATACCTAAGTAAGAAATCAAAGACTAATTTCAACTAAATGTTACAAAATTACATAAAACTATCATTACAAAATCAGTGATGTTAAATATGCAGCAGCTTTTATATACAACAAAGGCAGCAGGTGAAAACTCATAATTATGAAACTTTATCTGAGAACACCAAGCTCACCAGAGAGAGAGAGAGAGAGAGAGAGAGAGAGAGAGAGAGAGAGGGAATTAACATTCCTTTGACCAAATTAATTATCATTAACATCCCCATCAAAACTCTTTTAGCGTGCTCTGATCTGATTTCTCCCTGAGCCACAAGGAAACAAGCCACATAATCAAAGCGAGTAGCACAGAGGAAAGTAGCAACCCCGAGAAGGGGGAAATAAAACTATAAGACGAAAGGAGAGGGTGGGTGAAGATGATGGGGGAAGGGGAGGGGGCACGAAAAAGGAAAAGGCGCGCCTGCCTTCTTATATCGGTTTCTTATCAGTCACGTGTTTAGCAGACGGGCCGTTCCCACGATGTGTAAAACGTATAAGCAGATGCATGAGATATACCTGGGGCAAAAGCCCGGCTTGGAGAGCGCCGGCACCGGACGCGTAGGAGGGACAAGACAAGAGAAGAATGGGGAGATGGGAGAGCGAGAAGAGGAGCAGAAGCACGAAATCGTCCGTGGGGTGGGGTGGGGTGGGGTGGCGTGTGTGTGTGAAAGCGAAGAAGATTAGGGATGAGGAAATACAAGATTTTAATAATGGTAATATCACGAACAAGATACATGAAGGCTGGGAGTGGAAAGATTTCGAGAAAGGGGCAGAAGAAACAAAGCGAAAATGGGAACAGAGGAAGAATGCGATTGCTGTGTGAAAAGTTTAGAGATTATTAGTTCCGAAAATGAATGACAAGCACATGGTTTCGCAAGAAAGGCACAAAAGCAACAACGGCGAGTTAATGATAATTACACTCACTTTTAAATATAACAAATAACCATGGAAAACTTATTAACCAAATGAGTATTATCCTAATCATTAAAGGTTTAAGAGCCTAAAAAGAAACAACATAATTGTATACAGAAATTCTGACTGGAATCAAGTCTTGCATAAAAAAAGTATATCTTAGTTTAATCAGACCACTGAGCTGATTAACAGCTCTCCAAGGGCTGGCCTGAAGGATTAGACTTATTTTACGTGGCTAAGAACCAACTGGTTACCTAGCAAAGGGACCTACAGCTTATTGTGGAATCCGAGCCACATTATGACGAGACATGAATTTCTATCACCAGAAATAAATTCCTCTAATTCTTCATTGGCCGGTCGGAGAGTCGAACGCTGGGCCAACAACGTGCTAGCCGAGAGCTCTACCCATCCCTCCAATGTAGAACTAAATCACCTTATTTATGAACAAGGGCACTTTAAGAGAGAATTTTTTGATCAATTTTGTCGTAATCATACTTGTCCTTCCTCATGAGAAAAACCCTAACTAAAGAGAGAAATGCCATTCCATAGTAACGGATGAAAACTTGACCGCATGCCCAATTTCACACTTATATCGCTTTGATGAGCCGTTGATGCTTTAATTTTTTCCTCTGGAAAATACAAAACAAATATAAGGCACTTGAACTGTAATAGGATGCAAAAGTCTTCCCGATATCAACACGTACAAGATGATCCATGGCTGAGGTATTTGTTATAACAATAATATTTTCTTTTACAGAATACTTAATCATAATAAATTTTGTCTACATTCCATTCCATCGTACAACACTCGTGCCAAACCGTTTTTTTTTTTTTTAAATTTGCTGAGAAATCAGTGTAAAAATTAACTCGAAACGGGAGCGATCTTTGGATTTTGCATTTGCAAGATGTACTTGACGGACCTGAAACACTGGCTCATGAGTTTGAATTTGGCCAAAGCAGTGGAAATTAGTAATGTAATTAAGTTTTACTCTTACTAAATGTAAGTAAAAATACCCTCTGCAAAGTCATGACAGACTTGTGGATGATTTTAATGCAAATTCTGTATATACAGTTTACTCATAAATGTAATTCAACCTGCCAAAACAACTGCACAGGGCGTAAGAGTATAATAAAACGTGAATGTGGAATATACAGATACTGACGCGGTTTTATTGTTGGATCCCTAACTACCGTCATTCAAGCCACGCATAGATATATATATATATATATATATATATATATATATATATATATATATATATATATATATATATATATATTTTTTTTTTTATATATATAAATGCACCTATTCATCAATATTCTAAAACAATGTAAGTGAATCAAACACTGAGAAAGTTGCATAACCTCTCACGAATGAGGTCAGTACAAATTCAGAACAGAAATCAAAAGACTGAAAGAAAGTCCTCACATTGTGACTGTCTTCATAAAAAAAAATGAAACTATAACACGTAAACCGTAGACACGAGGGTTAAGCACTGCTATCTTTCACAAAGAAAATTATTAAGGGAATTGAACTCCGGCCCATCGAATGACAGTCTGAAGCTCAACCGACTCGGCTAACAAAGGGCTAAGAAAATTATTAAAACCGAAAATTTTGCCCTTACTACAATTTGAGTACGAGTTGACAGTCTCTAAAATCGTAGTGGAAATGAGTGGAGGTTTGTGGGAAATAGAGAAAAAGAGAGAGATAAGTGGCAGAATTTCACAGACGCCCTTGGCATCACACAGAACTGGATTGATTGATTTATGGAATTTTGGCTGTCAAGCAAAACACTGGGGCACTTTCGGCCATTCAGCGCTTAAGACAGTGAAAAGGCAGATTGGAATGATTGGACAACAATATAAAGAAATCCAGAAAATAAGGATTAAGTTGAAGTATCTATAGGTGGAACTAGGAAAAATCCCTACAGTTGCACTACGGAGAAATAGTTAAAGAGGGTGGACGGAAAGATTGAAGAAAGGAATCTTAAAAATGGTTGCAGCTAGGAGCTGAAAGGGCGCTGCTAACACCCTTTCGTAATGTCTACAGGGCACCACGTGAGGTGCATTGACGGCGCTGCCTCCCGACGGGGACAGTGAATTGAGGGTGATGATGATGATGATCATTATTATAGAAAGTTTTAAATGCCGGTTTTATTTTAACTCGAGTACTCATCATAATCAACATTGAATATTACTACATTTTTGATATATAAACCAATCGAATATTTATAGACGTTATAGTTGTAATTTATCATCTGTACCATTTCCAGACCGGTCTGACAGGCAAAAGATGCTAACTCAGCCATGGGAGTTTATGCAATCGAGGCGATACCAAGCCATTAAAAGAAAGATATGAATTAGATAACAGAGAATTGGGGAAATCAGATTATCAAGAAAAGTAGAATGAAAAACTGAACAGTTATTAAAAGATCACCATCAATGGACAGGCATTGTTTACATGACAGAGCATACCGACCAATAAAATTTTTCAATACAAGCGGTTTGAAACATCCTCAGCGATAGCATGCGCCCTAACAGCAACAGTAAAGATGACCAGTTTCTGGGAAATGTGCAGGGGTAATTCGCACAGCAAACACGCATGATATACTCATGATTAAGCGCGACTTAAATGCCAAAACTTGATAAGGAAATGTACTCAGCACATCAGCAGGAGTGCATCGTTTACAAAAGGCAAAATGACACCAGAGGAAGACTCGCTTTCGTTTGCAAATGGGAGCATAACGGGACAGGGATGCACTCTCTCAAAATGTTCATAAAAATTATCCTCACAGAAACCTGGAACTTGCGTTATGATAGAGCAAAATCATGTATTTTCAGAAGGAAAAACAAGAAAATGAACACTATTAGATGCGAGACTTTTCAGACGAGCTGACGACTGTGACTAACATTAACCTGGCATGTGCATGGAAGAAATGGGAGCATCATCCGTCAGATTTATCACTAACGACTTGGAAATGAGGGAAAGAATACTAAACCGAATTGACGACAGGACTAGTCATTAATATGGAGGAACAAAGAAAATGAACAAACTGTGCCAAAAGAACAAGAAAGACAAGTGGAAAGCATCAAGGAAAATCCAAGAGGCTGCAGTTGCCAACAGAGAAACACATATAGGACCTAAGAATATAAGTTTTTATCTATCTTTTTTTTTCTCACGACCTGCTGTTAGATAAAGCTCGTGGCCAGCTTAATCTAACAACAACAACGTGGCTGGAAATGGAAGGCTGAGCTGGAGATAACAGGCCACTGAGAAAATAAAGAGGGAATAACAAAAAACTAGTAGACAGTACCCATGCATAAGATGCAGAGGTCCGTAATGTTATAAACGTTGCATTCTTATAACCAATCATAAACAACGAATTTCCAGTGACTTCAAGCTCACCAGAGAGTTAAGATTTCCTATACACTTTAGAAACATTCATGTTCGAAGTGATGGCAAGCATAAGTTGCAGGTGGTTACACTTGTGACTATCGAAATGATGTCAGGCATAAGTTGCAGGTGGTCACACCTGTGACCATCGAAATGATGTCAGGCATAAGTTGCGGGTGGTCACACTTGTGACTATTGAAATGATGCCAGGCATAAGTTGCAGGTGGTCACACTTGTGACTATCGAAATGATGTCAGGATGTGACTATTGAAATGATGTCAGGCATAAGTTGCAGGTGGTTACACTTGTGACCATCGAAATGATGTCAGGCATAAGTTGCAGGTGGTTACACTTGTGACCATCGAAATGATGTCAGGCATAAGTTGCAGGTGGTCAAACTTGTGACCGTCGAAATGATGTCAGGCATTAGTTGCAGGTGGTTACTCTTGTGACTATCGAAATGATGTCAGGCATTAGTTGCAGGTGGTTACACTTGTGACTATTGAAATGATGTCAGGCATAAGTTGCAGGTGTTAAACTTGTGACCATCGAAATGATGTCAGGCATAAGTTGCAGGTGATCATACTTGTGACTATCGAAATGATGTCAGGCATAAGTTGCAGGTGTTACACTTGTGACCATCGAAATGATGGCAGGCATAAGTTGTAGGTGGTCACACTTGTGACTAAAAACGATTTCACAAGAAACGAAAATATAAATAAAATATTAATGTTTAACAAAGGCAAATCCCCAAGCGACATAGAACATGCATTCATTTTCGTCTTGCTAGAGTTAACGCAGGAGCATTAAAGGTCACATTCAGCAGTGGAATACGGGGCAGAAAATATCCCTAAAAAATAAAAGCACAAAGATGCAAAAAGGTTCCTCGCCTAGCCATCGCGAACAGGTTCTCTATAAGTTCAAACAGTTCGCTGGTGCAATTTATTCTCGGCAATTGCAAATCTCGTCTCCACAATCAAAAAGTCCAATTTGTTCCCCTCGCTTCTTTGGAAATACTGGAAATCTGGAGATTTTCTCAAGTCTTATGACGGTATACATATCATTCTAGAGCATTAAAAACCTTTTGGATTATTGTGTTAATCTTAAACTGAAATCTTGAACACTTTCAAGGCAATGCTCTACTCAGATTTTTCAGGTTGGAACATTATATACACACACACACACACACACACACACACACACACACACACACACACACACACACACACACACATATATATATATTATATATATATATATATATATATATATATATATATATATATATATATATATATATATATATTTACAGGTGTGTCCGTGCAACGTACTATCTTTCTCTTACCTGAGATAATTCTGCATCTAACCGGGGTGGGGTTGGGGGGCACACTTGTAAACAGATTATGGGAGTCAATTTAAAGTTAATTTAAATGGATGTTAAAGAAAATCAATGTTTCGCTTAATAAGTTATAATTACAAAAATTTTAAGAAACACACACAGGAGCTTAAATCACCAGCTCCGTGGCACCGCAGTTACGCTAGGTAACAGAGCAAAATGGTGCCACTAGCGACTTGGATATACTCTGAAAAAGCCTCTAAGGTTAAATAAAAAGTAATCAGGACCTTGCAGTGTATGTACATAGAATAAATTAATCTTCAGATTTCAAATCTTGAAGGACTCTCCTCAAAGTTGGTAGTTGAGGGGAAGAGGCACCGTGGAAGCAGGCAAGTAAACAGCAACACGATCACCTATTCTGCAACACAGAACCGCACTGTCACTTTGATTGCAACAGCATATAACAAGTTCGACTGGGGAATGCTGAAGGCTGACAGGGAGAATTTTACTCAAAATCAAATGGAATGAAGACTGGAGAAACACTTGTGTTTTACGTTACACTAGTAAAGATTACACCACTTTGCTTATGGTCTTAAGGAGGTTGCAAGGGAATGAGTATCAGAGAGCAATTGAAATACAGCAAAAGAATATGTGCTGAACAACTTCCAAATCCAAACTTTACCCTTAGTCCTTGGACAAGACGTCTTGAGAGTAAAGCCAGACTTGTCTTTGATAAAGGGGTCTTATGGCGGGATCGGATCCATTCAACACAACAAAAGTGACTGTGTGGGGAAAGGGGGGGGGGGGCATTTGGCGGAGTGCCAACCGACAGGCAGTCTGTCTGTGTAGCTGGCGTGTCATGAACTGGCCAGGGCCTCTGGTCTGACCTCCTTATATGCCCCCGGTTCGTGCCTTTTCTCCAGCTGGCTGGTTTGGGTCAATCGTGGGTGAACCTTGTCACTCATCCGGTGATGCCCAACGTCTTTGTGCCTGGAGAAGGAAGCGTACGGCAGCACAAAGGTTTTGGCAGGGGGGAATACAATTGAGGAGTCAAAGTTGGAGAGATGCGGAGGGAACCAAGTGTTGTGGGCGCTGTAGCGAATCGCTAATGGGCCAGGAGTGTCCCTTCAAATCTTGTTTTTGACCTTGTGGTCCCACTTGAAATTCTATCACAAAATGCATTATTTTATATGTGGAGAGCTTATTACAAACATTCAAATTCAGGAATGTCCATAGAAATATATATATAGATATATATATATATATATATATTATATATATATATATATATATATATATTATATGTATATATACTATGTTATATATATATATATATATATATATATATATATATATATATATATATAACTCTAATGAATGGAAGAAACTTGGACTCAGAAGCAGGCATGTGAGTCATGTTACAGGACTCGGCATTGTCCACACAGGCTGAACTAATAATTTCTGTATTGTTCTTAACACAAATCAGTCAGAGGTGTATTAATTCTCTAATAATCAGCCCTAAAGACCTTCATAAACAGCAAGGACTCTGTGTATGAACAAATTAGTCAATGAATTAAAAAAAAAAATTAGGAAATGACTCGTTGGGAATATAATCTAGTTTATGTATGCGCCTCTCGCACTCAGACACCTGGTCATGAAAGGGCAGATCAGCTAGCTTTTAATTAAAAGGCTGTTTTCAAAGACGCTACTGACTACAATTTTGGCTTAACAATAAAACAGGTGACAGAGACATCTGGTAATGAAAGGGCAGATCAGCTGGCTTAAAAGGCTGTTTTCAAAGACACTACTGACTACAATTTTGGCTTAACAATAAAACAGGTGAAAATTACAATCAGAAGTATTCAGATGTTCGGAATTTGTACACAGCGGCAAGATGAAACAGGAGTCACGCATATCACCTGACATATACATATGGAAAGAAGAGGTGGTGGATGCTAGGTTAAGATTAGGATAAAGCTCCCAGTGGCACGTTATGGGAACGAAGGAAAGTGGCACCACAAGTAACAGCAGAACATGCAATGATGGGCATGCGCTTCATCGCTAGGTCGTGACTTGCCCTAAGCCTCAGGAGCACAGGAACGATACAATCACAATTTCGAACGATCTACTTGAAGGAGGAGCCATCACTGACATACCCAGATGGTTTAACAACTTTTTTTATACTGAATTACAAAACACTATTATGAAGTGAACGTCTAATAATTATAATAATACTCTTTCATGTTAAAATTATTGTTATTGTTATCATTCCCCAAAATTTGTTTATTTCTTCTGCGTGCGTGATTGTTTGTAGATGTCCCCTGCAATTATTAGTGCTCATAATGCAACCTACGTCAAGACTGATGTCATTATCATTACTGGTATGTGTATATAATTATATACTGTATATATATACAATATATATATATATATATATATATATATATATATATATATATATATATATATATATATATATATATATATGTATACTTCCACTATTATTATTATTATATTATTATTATTATTATTATTATTATTTCTGCCACCTGCGTTAAGGCCATTGTCATTATTACTTCTGTCATGTGTGTATTACTGTTATTACTACTATTCAAGTTCAGATGTGTGTATCTTTGGAAGGGTTACCTTCTTTTCTTATGTGAACGAATATAGGAACTGCATTCGCTGACATAACTCGTATTGTGGTTATTCTAATGTTAAACCCCAGTTCTTGTGACATGGGTTGTCCCATTATGTGACTCAACCCTTTTGGGCGTTCTGTATACGTATTGTTTAATGGTGATACACCTCTCACACGATGAGGGGTGTCCAGTGAACTAGACTCTCTCAAGAGGCACAGTTCATTTTTTTATCGGCCTTGTGGTGAAGAAGCTTGAATTATCCGGCCTCCCAGGATGATATGGGATTCACATCGTGTGCTGCAATTCTTATTTATGCCTTTTATTTCAGGTTCCTAACAAGCGATATGATATCATAAGCTCTTCTGTAAGGTTAACTAACCATTCATAAGATACCGGTTTGTAACCGTTAGGAGTTCCTCGTTGGACGAGTCGGTAGAGTTCTCGACCAGCACTCTGCTAGGCCCGAGTTCGAGTCTCCGGCCGGCCAATGAAGAATTAGAGGAATTTATTTCTGGTGACAGAAATTCATTTCTCGCTATAATGTGGTTCGGATTCCACAATAAGCTGTAGGTCCCGTTGCTAGGTAACCAATTGGTTCTTGGCCACGTACAATAAGTCTAATCCTTCGGGCCAGCCCTAGGAGAGCTGTTAATCAGCTCCAGTGGTCTGGTTAAACCAAGGTATACTCAACTTTGTAACCGTTAGGACTGTTTGTTGGAGTTCAAAGGTCTTTAAAACTGCCCTTTCTGTCAAAGGTGACCTAATCATAATTCTCACAAATAATGACAAGTGTAACACGTGTAAAAAACAAAATTTAAAATATGGACACTTTACCATTTTACAATAAAGGTATAACTAACAGTCCAGCAAACAAATATAAAAGAAAAATTAAACAACACATAAGGAACATGAAAGACGAAAAAAAAAAAAAAAGTCTCGGTAAAGAAATAAGAAAAAGGCATAAAATAGAGCCAAGAAAGAGCGAGCGAGCGAGCCAAGCGATTCAGCGACAGAAAGCGAGCCTCGTGTGTGTTTGTGTGTGTGTTGTGTGTGTGTATGTGTATGTGTGTGTGTATGTGTATGTGTGTGTGTGTGTGTGTATTCCTTGGGCCAACTTGCAAAATTAACGTTACTTGCAGATAAGCTCTTAAAACTTCAGCCCTTACAAAGTTCCTATCTGAAATTACTAGAGCTTAATGCTTGATAATGGACGTCCTTTGACTTATTTGGTGAAGTTTGGAGAGTTTTTAAAGTTGTGAGTAAAGCCGGAGGAAGAATTTTCCCCGGACAGAAGCTGGTGGAAATTGCCTGTTCTTCACTGTTATTCATGTACTTATTTCTTCTTCACTGGCGAAAGGGAACATACGCTGCAAAGGGAGCTCTGCTGGGAGTGCTGGCGCTGCCGCGCACTTTGGAATCTCTCGACTGACTGACTTCCTGCCTGAGAGCGTCGCAGCTTTTTAGGGTGGAAGGGAAGGAGGTCGGGTTTAATCTCCTTGTAAAGGGTGATAATGGTTTATCAATCGCGAGAGCTTTAAACTCTTATTTTGAAAATTATTTTTACTATGATTTCCGTGCTTTCTTTCGACTTTGAAGATAGAATGTTGAGGTCGGTAAAACCATTGTCTGCGAAAGACGTTGCCCAGACCTGCAATGTTGGTTTATATGAAAAGTAAGACTGTACTTTGGGATAGCCACACTGTATAACAGCCATGTTTCCTAGTAATGTAGTTCGAAAAACCTCTCAGTTGAAGAATTTCATTCCTATTTTTAAATTCCATTTAATTTTTTTTTATAAAGACGCCTTAATTTTTCTTTTTGGACTTTCAGTCTTCTATACTAGAATTTTTTTGCTTATTTTTTTATAATTTAAGAGTGCACTGGATAAAAATTCAAATTCACGGTTGGCTTAGCTGTATTGAAGTTTGAAATAATGAAGAGACAGAATGGTGTGCGTCAATGTATATATGTTATTATGGAAATCTGTTCCTAAATGCTATTAACCGACACTTGAATAATTATGCTCTACGTTAATCATTCAAGCGTCAGTTAACAGCATTTAGGAACAGATTTCCATAATAACATCGATATTTTGACGCACACCATTCTGTCTCTTCATTATTTCAAACTTCAATACAGCTAAGTCAACCGTGAATTTGAATTTTTATTTGTGCACTCTTAAATCATAAAAAAAAAAAAAAAATTGTGGGAAACTACAGCTGAACATTCACGCTGCGTGTGAGAGCGTGAATGTTCAGGTGTAGTTTCCCGCAAAATTTCTACACGAACTCTTTCATCTACCAAAAGAAAATTAAGGAAAAGAGTGGAGTCTAACCGCGGGAAAAAATTGGGCAATCTTGAAATGGTTGAGGATGTCATGGCCCTGCGTTTGAATCACGCGGCCTCTTGACAAGATAAGGGGCTCTCGCTCATATTCAACGTTGGAAGACGACCTGAAACAGTATCCATCGCAGGCGAATAGACCTCATTTCCGGGTGGAAGGAAGGTCTCTAACGGAGTGAAGCTGGTTCGGTGATTTGGTGAGTAACCTTCGAGTTAATCCCGTCAAGGACAATAAAGTAACCACGCAATTTGTTAGCACTATTCTAGAAGAAGCAAAATGAGCTCTATGGGACCGAGTTCCGTGCAGGAAAAAATAACATGGAGATACCATCAAAGCTGCAACTGGACAAATGAGGCGTTTGTGTGTGTGAGTGCGCATTGCGATGCACACAGTATTGAAAAATCTAATTAAGGAAAGCTGTCAGTGGTGTTTTCCTGCAAGGAATAAGCAAGTTTGACCTTTACATGGGCGAGTGTGGCTAATGGGACTCCGTGTTCCTACTAACATATATAGCAGATTTTTCCTTTAACTAAGCTGCACTTGCTAACATTTAAAAAACGTTCGCTTGGCATATAGCATAAAACAAACACACACATATGTAAGACAATTGAAATACCGGATTAACGAAAATTTTGCATTAAGTAACTGACTGTCAATTGACTATGTTTCCAAACCTAGTCTAGTTGGTTTGGATTGCTGCTGTTCAGGAAATGATGAAATTGAACAAGGATAATAACATACTCCAGACCCCAATTTTCTTTCTTGCAGAAAGTTCTTCCGTAGAATGTTAGTAGATTTATTGTTACATTAATTGTGAGAGACGTACAACTGATGGCTCTAATTTACTCGGACTAGCAATAGATACTAGGGTTTGTCACGATTTCATAATCATATGCTTTTTCATGCCCGTAGGGAAAGTAAACTTAGAAATACACGAGAAATTTGCTATTAGGTCAAATGACTGAAAGGAAGCAATAACCTGCATTCATGATATGAAATGCAGAATTTGTCTCATCACATCAACGCATTCACGATATGCAATGCAGAATTTATGTCTCACAATATCTAACCTTGAGTTAAAAAAAATAATTATAATTTCTTGAAATGACCCAACTTTGTTCATAACTGTTTGACTCTAGCATGTTTACCTCCTGAGTCAGTCATCACAATATATTTCATTTCCACATGAAATTATCGTGTTCAAGCGAATGGAGTCACTGAGTGGAGGACTGCCATCTAACACTGAGAATTAATGGGAACCGAATTTCTTGTATAAATTCAACACTGACTCCCTAATCAAGGACCAGAGATCTATGCAAAGGGGCGACAGAGCCGGAGCACCCTCGAGAGAGTCGACCATGCCTCGTAAAGGATGGAACTTCAAAAAGAGCCACAGAAATCTGAGGAAGGGAGAAAATTCCAATATAAAGATACACTGCCTCGAAATGAATTATGAGTCAGCCCCTTCAGTTCGGATCTGAACATCAAACCCATGACCAGTAATGAGCAAGCAGACATTACACTGAATGAATGAAAATTCAGAATCACATACAAGGCAGTTCAAAATAACCTAGTCGAGAGAATCAATTTTACAACGATAAAACCGGGAAATGGAAGAGAAAAAGGGATAAAAATCACAATGTCTTCCAAGATGTAATAATTGAAAAATATCCTTTTGTCTTTATGAGCCAGCGAGATCAAAAGTGGCATATTAAAGGCCGGCTCAAATAGTGATAAAAAAGTGGAAGGAGCGGAATCCGAACGAAAGAAATGGCGAGGAGGAGGAGGAGGAGGAGGAGGAGGAGGAGGAGGGCGAGATTAAAGAGGATGTTGAATAGCGTTAAAGGGGAATGGAGTAACAAAAACAACGATAATAATAAAATACAAAGTGTAAAAAGGCAGATGAATGACAGAACAAAAATAACGGGATCCAAAGGAACTTTGAGAAACGGAAAACAATTAAAAAATCGACGACGCAGTTTGGAAGAAAGATAACGAAGAGCTAAGACAAAATGATAAGCAGAGAGAAAAGGAAGATAAAATGAAAGGAAAAACGAAGGAAGGAAGGAGGAGGAGGAGGAGGAGGAGGAGGAGGAGGAGGTAGCGGTTGCAAAGGTCCTCCGGGTACAATTCCTCTGTTCCTTTTCCTCGTATAATTGATTTTGGATTTAATTTGTGAGTCGGGTCCGTGTGGGCGAGTTTTATTAAAGTGGACGCTGGCTCGGAAGTGGTCGCAGAGAGGTAATTGAAAGTCGGCCACGCGCTTTGTTAAGTCTGCTCCAGATCCTTGCCAGTTACCACTCATAAAAGTCTTGTTTAGGACTTCATTCTCGATAACTGGAATCTCTCTCTCCCTCTCTCTCTCTTACACAAACACACGCAGACACAAAACCTTGATTCTTAGTTTTAGTATTTTTTTTCTTCCTCCACCCTTGGTGAGCATTGTCGTCTTCCTCCCCAGCCACTTTGATGATGCCACTTGCCTTATTCCTCGTCTGAGACATTCTTCTTTTTGGAGACTTCAATTATTACCGTATGGTCCAAATGCCGTTACGCAAGCGACTTATTCACAGCGCTTTGCTTTCGTTTAAATGTTCAAATTTTACACGTAACGCAGGGTTTACGGCTATTCACTTCATAATGGGATGCCAAACAACACCAGTTATTTCTTTGCTCATTAGAATGCCCTACGATAAAAATCTAAGTTTATAGTAACAAGAACCACTTTCCTTGGCAACATGACCTCTTATTTCGCAGCTTCAATCTCATTTACAAAATACAAAACTCTTTGAGTTATGATAATGCCAAATTCCATGGGTGTCTGAAATTGCTATGACCTGTTAATCACTTTACCTTTCTAGACTTTTTAATCTAAGTAGTCTTCCGTCTCATTTTCAGCTACTTGGCAAGAAAGTGTTCACTTGAAGGTCGACGGGACAGGCGGCCCAATGTCTTTATCTGAACCTGGTCTGAAGGAAAAGAGGAAACTTTCAGGATGATAACGAGTGGTCTGTCACCGGAAGAAGCAAGAGTCCAGCCTTTCAAGACAAGAGATGTCACAGCAATCAAATAAAACAGAAACTAAAAGGTAGTTCCATTCCTTATTGGTATGGGGAAGTGGGGGGGGGGGAAGATGCATATGGAACACTTGGTGAGGTCTTACATGTGACTGATGTCTCAAAAAATGTAAATTAAAAAACTGAAACAACGAATTTCCTATATAAAAAAACCTGAAACAACGAATTTCCTATAAAAAAACCTATCATAAAACGATTTCATTGTGGATGTTAACGTATGTTATCGACGACAAGCCATCCTTAGACAATAATGAGATTGGAACGTAGATAAATTCTCGGAATTACACGAACCGATAATGCGAATGAATATACCTGACAGGGTACAAAAAGCAAACACACCCCGGTTCTTACGATGCTGTAACAATGATCAGATTAACCATAAAGAAAATGGTAGTAATGGCGGAGAATCTATGAAGAGTATAATTACGAGCGGTTACAGGAAAAAAGTGAGGCGGTGATAAAAGATGAACAGTGAAAATGACGGAGACGATATAAGAGCAATAATTTTCGTTCATATGAAGGACCTGAGATGAAAATTTAAAACGATTTACATGATGAAAACTAGAATTGGGATGATGACATACGAAGGAAACCAAAGCAAATAAACAAACTATCTAACGACACGGTGAGAGAAGAATTGGAGAAGAGGTCATAATAAAATAATGAACATTGACAATAAGGCTACAAAACAAAAACCAACCCAACACCGAGCCTAAGATATGAGCCAAGGCATTTGGGAACAGGTACAATTATTACAAATGATCGGAACTCGAGGCGGTGGACAGGACCGACCAAAGAGATCAAGTGATGGTATCGACTTACCAAGAGCCTTCGAAGCCTACTCACTACTGTAGAGGCGAGCTTGGAATGCTATTTGTATCTTTGACGTTCGTCTAGAATCTTTAACACCTGGAGCAGCACAAATGGGCTCTGATGTTTCACAAGGACCACTACAACGCCAAAAATTTGCAATTATATATATATCACTTCCCTCCCCCCCCAACAATACAGAGATTTCAAAAGCTATTCCTAGAGTTGACTTGCAAAATAACTTGGGAAGACAGACAAGGATTTTAAGAGTAATAAAGAACAAAGGGTTATTAACTCCTTTATTCTTTATTAGACATCCACTGTGATTCATATTCTCTCTCATATATATATCTCTCTATATATATAAATATATATATATATATATATATATATATATATATATATATATATATATATATATATAATATTTATAAATAAATATATGTACATATATATATACATATACACATATATATATATATATATATATATATATATATATATATATACATATATATATATATATATATATATATATATATATATATATATATATATATATATATATATATATATATATAATATATATATATATATATATATATATATATATAATATATAGAGAGAGAGAGAGAGAGAGAGAGAGAGAGAGAGAGAGAGAGAGAGAGAGAGAGAGAGAGAGATTTTATATGAATCACAGTAAATGTGTTGTTTGAAGAAACTGTCGGCTAACAGGAATTCACCAAAAAAAAGCAAACAGAATAATTCAAATACAAGAGATTCTTTACAGGTAACAGGTCATTCTGATCAACCCAGAGGCCACAGACAACAGAGATGTTACTGTACATTAACTTTATCAAAAGCGATTACGGGTGAACTGATGGTCCAAGATCTTGGGATTACTCTTTCTCTCTTTTGAGATAATGGAGAACTGGTTGTTGATCTGCTACCATTAAAACGTGAGCCACTTGAGAACTGAGAGAGGGAAAAAGTTAAGTATACCTTAGTTTACCCAGACCACTGAGCTGATTAACAGCTCTCCTAGGGCTGGCCCGAAGGATTAGACTTATTTTACGTGACTAAGAACCAACTAGTTACCTAGAAAAGGGACCTACGGTTTATTGTGGAATCCGAACCACATAATACCGAGAAATGAATTTCTGTCACCAGAAATAAATTCCTCTAATTCTTCATTGGCTGGCCGGAGACTCAAACTCAGGTCTAGCAGAGTGCTACCCGAGGACTCTACCGAATCGTCCAACGAGGAACTACTGAGAGAGAGAGAGAGAGAGAGAGAGAGAGAGAGAGAGTCAAAACACTTCATTCCATTAAAAATGGTTACTACGCACATTTCAGAATTTGTACATAATTGTTCATTTTAGGACAGAGTAACACCATTACATTGTTACACACACACCCACAGATTCCAAACATATACCACAAGACCACAGGCATTTCTCAAGAAGGAGGTCCAGAGGATTTTTTTTTAAGTAAGACGCGTGAGAACTGGTGCAAAGTGAAGGTGACCCGCCTGGCACACTGTAGGCAGCATCTCTATTATGGTAGGAGAGAGAACACAGGGGCACACTCAAGAGACGTTTTGCGGTCAAAGAACCATATTGCTATTCACTGAGCTGCAAATACTCTCAGACCCACATGAAACTTATGGCAGTCGTTGGTAGCATTCCAAATTGTTAAATCGCACACACAAGTAAAAACAAGCTTAGTGTGTACTTGCCACTGTGGAATATTATAAGACAGGTTCATACGTAGCTTGGTGACGACATGTTGAGGTAACCGCAGCCTGGCACGTCGCATTTCTTGAGAGTAGTAAATTACAGGACGTTTTTGTAAAACGTCAAATAAAGTTTTGTTTGTTAGACCGGCCATTATGGAAAACCAGTTACCTAGACCTGTAACCTTATTCAACACTGCCTTCTGGGCAGTTGCAGGGTGATGACTGAAGAGTTCATTATGGAATTCTTGCCTTTTTGACGATGAATGCATCTTTCCCTTAGCACACATTAACCCACTTTTGTATATACACGTATCTGGATACTTAAGAAATCTGTAAAAAATGATATACTATTATTACACGTATCCAAGTAAGTACAGTGCAGTAACCATTGTTGTTCACTTTCTCAAATGCCGAACGCAGGCAAATTTATTGTCGCCGCTAAATAAGTAGTCAAGGAACCTGCGTATCTGAATCTTACCAGCCACCTAATGAGGTAATTGCGCGAGAAACCCTTAAATTCCTTCGTTTGTAACCCTACCTTATCTTATTTCACCTTTGTACTGACAATCCACCCTATAACGTATGAACAAAATAACCTGTAGTCTCTTAAGTATTGGTCAAGCAATGATTTGGAACCACTGTTCATCCCCTAGAAAATTCACCAAATTCGAAAAGATAGGGTGTAATTCTCTAAAGGTACTGCAAGGGATTCAGAAATGGTTGTTTTAATTGGTTTCAGAAACTCGCGCCTCTCTTTAAGCATCTTAAACAAAACTTGTCGATTATTGGGCAAAACCTTTCAGTGATTCTCAAGATCCAGGAACAAAGCTGGTATTCAGTGAAAGCAATGGAACCGACAATCCAGAAATTTCGTTATTATTTTCGTTAGGAGATTGATTAATGTGAATTATTTTGTGTCATAACGACAGTCACTGATAACGATTTCGTTATGAAAATTTAAATCTATCGATAAAAAAAAATGTTAAAATACATACAACATGACGATTAGTTATAACAATTCTACTCTGCTTTCTCGGAGGGACGCTCCACTTAGAATTTCAGATTGATAAATACACTGGGGGTCTTTCCTAAAAATTCTCATAAAGAATGAGAAAACAACTTTTTTTTTTTCGACAGAATTTCATCACGGTAAAAACACCACTAATCTAAGCTTACCTATCTAAACCTTACCAATGGCGTTCCTTGAGACCAGGGTTCAACTTGGCTAATTTCAAATGCCCTGAAGAGTTGCTGGTCCTTTTAGACTCTGCAAAATCTGAGTAAATGATTCTGTGAGAGAAATTGGCATTTCTATTCCTCTACGCTAACGGCACAAGGAGCAAAACTAACTTACCTACTTGTACCTAAGCGTGGCTTTACTAATTAGAAAATTAAGACTTGCTCACATTTAAACCTTTGACTCAAGTGCGTCAGCGTACGTAAATTTTACTCCTTTATGCGCAGAGCATAAAATTGTCGTGATTCTTAACATACATATTCCCTCCTATAAACCTCTCTCTCTCTCTCTCCGTCACCAAAGAAGGGCAAAATACGAGAGAGAGAGAGAGAGAGAGAGAGAGAGAGAGAGAAACAGCGAAATAAGCGGAGATCCCATCTGAAGGCCGCACATATATAGAGCTACGATTTCATGACGAAACAAAGTCAATTTCTTGACAATAAGACTTGCGTCTGGGGAAATTGAAATTCCAAAACCATTTTACGGTTCATTAAAATGTAATAAACGTTCTAAATGGATTCTTTGAATGTATCATCTTATCAACTCCGTAATATTTGGCTCAGGTTCGAGGAATTCGAACTGAGCGTTTCGACACTGGCTTTCACAATAATAATAATAATAATAATAATAATAATAATAATAATAATAATAATAATAATAATAATGACTGCTGGGGATCATTACTGTTGCAATTATGATCACAGATGAACTAGCTCCATCGCTCGAAAGAAAAGTATACAAAGCGACCTCGGAACCAGAAGATATAATTCAAAATAAGATTTTCATTCACCTCCAAGAGAAAGAGGAAGAACAAGGAGAGACGGAGAGACAGACAAACGCCGTCTGGGAATAGACAAAAAGGACGAAAGGATAGGTATAGATCAATAGACTGACGTTGCGTCATATTTTTCAGTCGCATTTCTTAATTCACGCTGAGCTAATCTATTGTTTACAGAATTTCTGCTTTCACACACACACAGGCACTATTTGCAATACTGTGTCTGTTGATGCAGCAAAGATAGAGGTGTTACTGTAGCAGTGTCATCAAGCAGAGCGTTGATAATAACGGTCCTCTGTTTTTTTGCAGTCTTTGAAGTATGGGAAACACACAGGAGAGGACGGACTGCCGCTGGACATGGAATCGTTACACCTCCTGCGTGTCGTTGGGAGGGGACTTGCAACCTCATCCTTTGTTTCTCATACTTGTACTGGGAAGGATTTCGATTCCTGGATCCACTTCTATAAAGGGAGAGACATCCCTGATCGAGATATTTGTTGAACAGCAGGACCTAAAATTCGCTTTCGTTGTTCACGTAATAATGAAAATTATGGGAATATTTTTCTATAAACTTAATTTTGCAAGGAAGACGTTGGTGATAATCTTCAGTCGCTAACCTGACATCACAAATATTGTGACCATCAACCGACAAATCTCACCAAGCATGAAGTAGTCCTTGTACAAATCATATAATAAATAATCAACATACTGAGAACTAAACAAGTTCCAATAAAACAAAAGAGGAACGATGATGCAGATAATAACGTGCAGTGGTCCCGAATTGAAGAAGCGCGGGAAGGAGTGTTGGAAGAGAGCACCGCCACCACCGCCGCACCACCACCACCACCACCACCACCAGCAGCAACGTATACACAGACGTGATCCGGAATGCTTGCAGTTATCTCATTATTCTTGTTTCTTTTGAGTGACAGGAGGAGGGTCCCCCATCCCCCCCCCCCACAATGACTTGTAATGAGGCCTTGCTTTCTTTTAGTGTGGGCAATAAGGCGAGAGTGCCTCGGCTAAATGTGGCATTCACAACAGAAATATAATGTAAAGGCAAGCCGCTGAGCGTCATATATCCTTAATCATATACTAAGAACACACGCCTCTATCCCCAAAAGAAGTAAATATCAGCACAATTCTATCCCTCGGCGAGACATAAGAACGATCTTCCCAAGGGATGCTTCGGCACCATCGACCATACGAGGAGGTTGAGCGGGTCCTCTCTTTCGCGTTCCATCAGCCAAACCCTGACCCAAGGGGTATGAAGGCCATATTTCTTTCAAAACCAAAGCTACGTTCTTTTTATTTATCTGCTACGAGGAAAATGTAGTGCCCATGGGGTGGCATCACCGGCCAGCCGTCTAGTTTGCGTATGCGATAGGCCTAAGAAATGAGGAGGAGGAGGAGGAGGAGGAGGAGGAGGAGGGAATAAGGCGTAGGAGGAGGTGAGGGGATGAGAGAAAAGTGAGAGCCGGTGTGTGTGTGAGTGAGTGAGTGTGTGTGTGTGTGTGTGTTTGTGTGTTCGTGCACCGGTCCCGAAATTACATTTTTCTTTCCCAGTTCTATTCGTCTGAGGGAGTGGAGCACTGAATGACAACTCCCCTCGATAGGGACACCCTATGCCAGGAGGCACGCGCCTCCGTAGGTGTATACGTGGAGTAATATGGAAGGCATTTCTAGGGCTCACCTAACCCTTGAAAGAGGCTGTCAATAAAACGTAGTAACCATCTGGAGAGGAGCTGACTCTATTTTCTTTGATCGTTGCGAAATGGTTCAGCTGTCAAGTAGCAGGGCGACTCCGCCAACAAAGTTAGTGGGAATAATAATGAAATGAAAATAGAGGCGGGCGAGAAAGCTCCCCGGGTGGGGGGAAAGGGAGGGATGGGGTGAGGGAGTGAATGTTGGTGAAGGGGGAAGGGGGAGCAGGTGCTCAAAAAAAAAAAAAAAAAAAAAAAAAAAAAGGACGGGAAGCGAGGCTGAAATGGGGGGTGAGAAGGGGTGTTAAAACAATGGTAATGGAGGACTAGAAATATACATTAAAAATTACAAGTGACCATGATTAAACCATCAGCTTGATATAATAAAAAAAAATCCAAAACACGACAGCATGATATGAAAAACGGCTTAAGCGCCCCAATTATCATTTTTGTTGGTTTTCTCATAAGAGAAATAAAATCCAAAATACTCACCAAACAAATATATAAAACTCTTTACCTAGGTAAAGAAAAACTACGACGACTCCCCAAAACAAAGACTGACCGATTCAAAACCTTAATGAAACTGTAAGAATGATGAGAGCATGCTGCTCAGGGAGCTTGGGGGCGGGGGCGGGGGCCGGGGTGGGGGAGGCCAAGGCCAGGAAGGGAGAGGCGAATGACACTGACGTGGAAAGGACAAGAAAGAAAGAAAGAAAGAGAGAAAGAAAGACCTGGGGGAGGGAAGGGCACCCTAGAGAAAGGGGCGTAGAGGAGAGAGAGACACCGTGTAAAGAGGGAAACGGTTGAAAAATAATGAGAGAGAGAGAGAGAGAGAGAGAGAGAGAGAGAGAGAGAGAGAGAGAGAGAGAGAGAGAGAGAGATTGGTATTGGTATGCAGGAATGTAAAAGGGTGGTTGGAGTATGCAATAAAACAAAAAGGGGTGAGGAAGACGTCCCCTGACTATATTGATTTGTAATCAGGACAGAGAATACACCGGCCAAGAAAAGACCACCCTCAAAAAAAAAAAAAAAACAAGTAAAATTCACACCAGCTATGTAAGGAACATCCATGAGAGTAGCTATTTATCGTGAATCGAAGTCAAAATGAAAGGAAACTAAGGATTCATTTTACTCTAAACGGGATCATTTGCTCACCCGCATCTTCTGTCTCTCTCCCTTCGCATCAGAATAAACCTACATTGATTTGATTTCAGGAATTGATCTGTATTTATTTATAGAAATTTTATTTCATTTTGAAACCTCAACAAATGATGGCAAAGTTAAAAGAAGAAGAAAAAATATATATATATATATTGACAAAATTAAAATATAATAATATATATATATATATATATATATATATATATATATATATATATATATATATATATATATATACATATACACATATACATATACATATACACACACACACTCATCTAAACATACAAAACACGCGCAGGGCCACGTACACACATCAAATCCACTCATTCCTTTTCAATTTAAATGGATTCAGAGCTTCGAATAGCACTCCCTCACTCATCTGATTCCTCCCCAAGCCACTTTCTCTCTCTCTCTCTCTCTCTCTCTCTCTCTCTCTCTCTCTCTCTCTTCTTTTTATACAATCTTAACAATGTGTAGAAGACGTAAAGATGGTTACAGAAAATTAAGAGCTTACACATTACAAGTCCATCATGGAAAATACCTAAAGGAACAAACAATCAGTTTCTAACGGTATACAAACGAAAGGTAAATAACGAAAACGCAAATAAAACAGGAATTATGAAACACACTGCCATAGACATCAACTCAAGCTTTCCAGTTTTCCCAAAAGTTTTTTTTTGAGTAGAAAGAAAGACGAAAAGGAGAAAACGAGAAACATGATTACATATCATTTTCTGAGAGAATATTATTACATTTCATTCTTCCTGAGGCTCTTATCAAGAACTACACGAGTGCCTCAGCCTACTGATGGGGAAATCCTCGCCCCCCGAGACTCATATTAAAATGTAAAAAAAGTGGGGAAAAGTGGCATAGTTTCCCCCCCCCAATCCCCCCTTTGCATCGGGGGAGAGAATGGAGGGGGGGAGGGGAAGGGAAGGGGAAGGGGCTCTTCGGTGCTCCGGCGAATCTCGTGTCAAATGTTGGAAGAAGTGAATCCATTTAAATCGAGAAGGAATGGGTGGATTGTCCGTCTCTGGCGAGAGGAGGGCGAAGAACAGGAAGGAGAGGAGATGGAAGAGGATGAAGAAGAGCGGGTAGAGGAGACGCAAGTGGAAGAAAATAAAGAAGAGATGGAAGAAGAGGAGGAAGAAGAAGAAGAAGAAGGGATGGAGGCGAAGGAAAAAGAAGGAACGCTAGGGGGAAGGAGAGAAGGGGGACGAGATAATAAACAGGGAAGAACTGGAGACAGGAAAAATGGCAAGACACGACAACCCGAAATTAGGAACCAGAACGTTTGGTTTGGAGTAGAGGCGCTGGAAATATGGAAGCCGTAAAACGAGACGAGTTAAATAAAATACGGGGGGAGAGAGAGAGAGAGAGAGAGAGAGAGAGAGAGAGAGAGAGAGAGAAACGGTACCCCTTAATTCTGCAGCTCTGGCTGACAAGTTCTTAAGGCAGCATAAAACAAAGATATTTCTCCCGGAAGAGAATGAGGAATCATAGATGAAATACGTCAATAAAAAATCTGGCTCTTCGCGAGACACAAACACACGAAAAATATTAGCGCAGTGCAACTGAGATGAAAGGTCCCAGAGAGAGAGAGAGAGAGAGAGAGAGAGAGAGAGAGAGAGAGAGAGAGAGAGAGAGAGTTATATATTGCTGGCGTGAAGGACAGGGCTGGGGTGAGATAAGGATTCATGGTACCAAGAAGAATTAGGATAAATAAGGCGGGCCGAAGACACCGCCATAAAAAACAGCCAAGGAAACTAAACAGGATAAGTTGAGGCTGCCGGGTGCTGGGGAGGAACAAAGGCTCGAGGCAAAAATCAACACTTAATTTTGAAGTCATTCATGAAGACTGACTTAAAAACTTTGTGAAAAGTATATTTTCTTGGCGGAAACGACTAAATATACACACAGGCACACAAACACACATTGTTACGTTGTTTTAGGCATTTTGGTACATCACATTCTGTTTTTGCCACTAAACACACACACACATGTATATATATATATATATATATATATATATATATATATATATATATATATATATATATATATATATATATATATATATATATATAACGTTCAGTTTTGTCAGTAATTCGGGCGCGTGATTTTTAAAAGTTTTCAAATGTCAAGCCACAAACATCCGTTAATATCGAATTACCTTTACCTTGATAAATAATTTATACCTACAGGTAAAATATATGAAGCGTGCATCTACCCTGAAAGGATTCGAACTTATAAATTTTATGCATGATACAAAGATGTTAGTAACTTACTCTTTTAGTTGACAAAGATAGATATGAGATGATTTCGATCCAACGATGAATATTCGTGACAGTTAAGTACCAAGTTTGTAGCTTTGGGCTGATAAGTTTTACTAGTAATATATTTATGGACGCACAAAGCACAGACACACAAACAAAATGTGTGTGCGTGTCTGCGTGTGAGTGTGTGCGTTGTGTGCATGTATGTGTTAGAAAAACTTCAAGGGAACACTACACGCGGGGCCTTTGTAATCATCTCGACCTAACAAAAGTTGGGTAAGGTCGAAGTCTCATCCCGACCTACGTAAGCACAAAATACCATGACTAAAACGCGAAAGAAATTCAACCCATAAAGGACTCGAGTGACTAAGAGGAAACGGGAAGATGAATGCCAACACTGGAAAGAATGTTGTGCCATGATATATAAATAGGAGATCTCCATTTTAAAATATGTGCACCTAATACATACATACATACGTACACACACACATATATACAGTATATATATATATATAACAAGAGAGGACATTTTTCAATTTTGGTTAAGTTTTTCTTCACCGTATTTTTCCATTAAAGTCCGGAAGGTTACATTGTTTTAGGCATTTTGGAACATCACATTCTGTCTTTGCACTACAAAAACACACACACACACACACACACTACTTATATATATATATATATATATATATATATATATATATATATATATATATAAATATGTATATTTATATAAAGAATATATAAATATATATGTGTGTAAAATGTATATTCATATAAAGAATATATAAATATATACGTATATATATATATATATATATATATATATATATATATATATATATATATATATATATATATATATATATATATATATATATATATATATATAGAGAGAGAGAGAGAGAGAGAGAGAGAGAGAGAGAGAGAGAGAGATAAAGGAAAATATGTAATACACCTAAAGACACAAAAGTTTGCAGCCACTAGAGAAAAAAAAAATGTAGAGAAAACTAACTAAAGCAATAAAACAAAAAGGGTCTTCCAAAAGCGCTTGCGTCACTGTGCCATCATTAAAGTTCTCTCGGAGGGTGGTCAATGCACCGCTTAAATCTAAAATCAATACGGTGAGGCCCGTAAGCTTAGTGTTGTCCACCTGCTGGCTAGTAAACCACACTTCCCCTCATCTGCTGTCCACGCACACACACGCGCGCACATGCACGCACGCACGCACGCACACACGCACAGCTCTTCACATGTATACGCCGTCAAGAGGAGGGAAACATTTCTATTCTGGTCTGCCTACATTCTTGGCGCTTAGTAGGGCTCGCTTGGCTGCATCCATTCCTTCACTGAAGTAGAACATGACTGACCTTATTAGAGCTTAAGGAGAAGAAAATGGAAATGACTGCTCAGATAACAGGAAAGCACAAAGTAGACCCATTGTAGAATTAGTTCTTCTTTTTCTTGTCTTCCACGTGCCATGCGGTAAGCATTTCCATTGACAGGAAGGCGCTAAATCATTATCGAACACTGCTTGCTTTTTGAAATACATGGAATGAAGTCGTTCCGTGGGGAGGTCATATGCAGTTTTAAAAAGTTAATATCCTGAAAGCTATTAGCTCTTATTATAAGAGAAAATATTACTTAAAGTGACTTTAATTGCATAATAACAGACCTCCCAAAAAATTCATCTTCTGATAATTTTTCTGACAGAATCTCCGACTGGTTTCTGTAAAAGGTGTCACAATTCTTGAAAGATGATTTACAAGGCGATTTAATATATTATCAATTATGTTCAGAGGAACGGCAATTCCATGCAAAAGAGAAGAAATTCAAATAAATCAATAGGGACTTGCATGGAAAATCATTTTTCAACGTATAAGATTATCAGCCATGTAACGGTGAAGTATAAGATTTCACGTTGTGATAATTTGAATTGCATGGTGGATTTATCAACGTTGATAGTACAAGGTTAACTCAAATGTCATTCCGAACACAATTTGGGAGCAGATTTCTAACGGAATTGTAAAGTATCACAAGAAGAACATATCATATATCTTTGCAATTTATAATTTAAAAAAAAATAATAAGCAACTACTTCTGGGACTGCAATATAGTTTATTGCTTTATATCAGAGTACATGCGTAAGTTTGACTTACATGCATTTGAGCAATAAATCCAAACAATTTCATACGAATTTCCAACTTGAAATATAACTAATGCACACAAAAATGTAAATATCGAAAAATGTGTGACTAAATCTAAAAAAATCTGATGACTTATCGACCAAATATCTATTTCAGTTTGCCGAGGACGCTTTCCAGAGTATCAGACTGACTTTGATAGGGATCAGGTTTGAAGTAAAGGCAGTTCTGACAATAGAAAAGCAACTGTGACGGTAAAGTACTGATCGTGCGTCAATTTAGTACTTCGCGACTCTTTCAAAACATTCTGGTGCTATGTACGCCTTGGTAAAATGTTAAACCTTTATAAATAATAAAGAAGTAAACAAAACTTACGTTACAAAACTACTCAAGGCGAATGGAGGACGTTGATTTTTCTCCGAGTGGACACTATTTGGGATACAAATTACGCACGCAGTGACGGACACTATTTGGGATACTAATTACGCACGCAGTGACGGACACTATTTGGGATACAAATTACGCATGCGGTGACGGACACTATTTGGGATAAAAATTACGCACGCAGTGACCGACACTATTTGGGATAGAAATTACGCACGCAGCGACGGACACTATTTGGGATACAAATTACGCACGCGGTGACGGACACTATTTGGGATACAAATTGAGCACGGAGTGGCGGCATCTCTTTACATTGAAACAATACCTATATATATTTCAATATACAACACATACAAACTTACATACTCTTTTACAAAGTATCTACTTCAACAATTTGGAAATTTTAGTAGGTTCAGAATTCTCAAAAAACCTTGCGATAATGCAACGCGTCATGCTAGTTTTCGAAAACATTAAAATCACAATATATAAACTTTTACCCTGAGGTAACCGTCAAATTGTGATGTTAGTATGATATATAAGATTAAAAACTACATATAAATACACACATGTACAGTATATGTATATATATATATTTATAACTATATATAAATATATATATACATATATATAAGTATATTATATATTTATATATGTATTTAACATCAGTAAAACGCCATAGAGAATAAAATTGAGCCTACAACCGCAGGAACGCATCAGAACCCGCACGCGACGCCTTTCTATCCATTAAAAAAAAAAAAAAGTGATGGACAGAGAGCGTATAGGGAAAAGAGAGGGATTGAAATAATGTTTTGGAAGCGAAGGCAAAGAGGGGAAACTCAGATGAGAATGTGATGCCCCCCCCTTCACCCCTGCCCCCCCCAATAACTATGACCCCTCGGATGGGCTAGCTTTCTCTCTCTCTCTCTCTCTCTCTCTCTTTACTGATGCATACCGAGAGGGGATACAACCGAAGGTGCTACAAACAGGGAAAGTGACAAAAAACATCTACCGAGTTATTTATTCTGGACCGTCAACAAAACAAGCACTTGTACATTATTCTTACTTTTCAGAATTTACGATCAACATTTACACTCTTCCTGGAAATGTTTTCAGAACACCATTAATATATAAACAATCACTAAATTACAACGACAGATTGTTTTATTCTTTTCTATGGAAACATGTCTCTCGGAAATTTAAACTCAATAAATGATTCATGTGTATACTCATCAGCAATTATAAATTCAACCTTAGGCCGAGATAGCATTAAACCTTTACATTCAACGTCTGCCACCAAATCATCATGTAAACGTTGCTTTCACATTAAAGTCTAACACTGTCGCTAAATGTAACTTTTTGAAAAAATATATTTGCTTCCTCGAAAAAAATATTTTTGCCACCAACATATGGTTCGCCTTTGTCAAGAGATATATTTAACAAGTCATCAGTCAAATACGGATCCTTTGTTTACAAATAGATGGAAAAATCCTTTTGTCACCGAGTGAACATTTAAACACTTCCAACAAATACCTGATCTTAAGCCCGGCGCCATGAATTCCACCCTGCCACGGGCCATATTGATCGTAAAAAGTAACTTATGTTTCACCTCAAGAGGACAAAAGAGGAGCGTGAGGTGGAAGGAAAGCTCTCTCACGTGATCGTTAGAGGAGCACAGGCGTCCTGTTCCCTAAGGAATGGTCAGAATATATCTTCACGTGAATCAATGAATGCGTCTTTCGAGTTTCCCCTTGAAATGAGATTATTACTACTCTTATCTATATGTGTCTGATAGAAGTTTCATCTTTTGCAAGAGATAAATAATTCGCTCTTCAAGTGTCTCGGGTAAGAATGAACTGGGAGCTTTTTTTTCTACAAGAGTTTATTGTTATTATTGGATAAAATGCTACCTCGACAAGAATTAAGATATGAGCTCCTCTATCGTCCGATGTGAATTTAGATGTTTATTGAAACTCATTTGTATGTTCAAAATAATTATAATAGTAATGGCAATAATATTATTATTATTCAAAAAGGTGTATAGGCACCCACAGAGAACGAATTTCAAATGCTGATAACATGAAAAGCAAACTTTCACACTACAGAATGCTAAATCACATAACCAGTGAAAAACAGAGCCAGGAGAATAACACGTAAGGGTTAAACAACATATAAATAAAGATAATCGACATTAAATGCATATATAATTTCATTTTTCAACCTGACATTTTGTTCTAGTAAAACAGAAATGATTTCTAAACTGAGGTTTATGTCTTCTTCACGCTGAGTTACTAATAAATATTTTGATTCGGTAAAACAGCTAAGCCTAATAACTATAAAAACTATTATCATGTTCCGTTATTAATTAAATATAATGCATAACAATCATTCACATCTAGAGTTACTCTTTACATGTATTCTGGCTATTGTTTTTAACAGTTTTGAATCCATATAAAAAAACCTGTAATCACTGGGAATAATCATTTTTGTCTAATAACTGGCGTCATCTACAAATCTACATCTAAAATATCTGAGTAAATTGTTTGGATAGAAGCTATTTTGCACAATTAAGTTCAGATTTCTATCTTTCGTACTAAAACATTGCATGTGCATTTTAGAATACAATACGCACTCATGCGATATCTAGGCAACAAATAAATGAAAAATAATGACTTTCACGGTCTGTCAGGCAAGTAGTTTCATAGGCAAACTGTTCCGAAAAAATACGAACGCTAAAGGTCGGGGAGTGTTTCTTTTCCACTCAGTAATATCCACCGTGAAACAATGTTACTGAAATACCTTGTTACAGTGAATGATTTATTCGATATAATTTTGTCTATAGGTTTCAGTTAATATAAATAATACAAACACGGGAATGGAATGGAGAGAAGAGAGAGAGAGAGAGAGAGAGAGAGAGAGAGAGAGAGACTCTAAGGCTCTAAGCCAATCATGGCTTCCACAAGGGAGTTAAAGAAGCAGGCTCTCTAGTCGTAAAAATTCTACAAATACCCGCAGTCAAAGTAAAGTCTTTTGAACTCGATTATTTCTTTCTATTTCATTCTATTCATGGAGACCATTCCCAAGAAAAACGTAATGGGTTGGATTAAAATTTGTATGGGAGAACATGAATTTGAATTCTCTGCAACTGTTGGCCCCAAATGTTTCAATGGCCTCGTTCAAAATACCTCTGATTTTTTAATTCGTATTCCTCAACGACAAGTTTACAAAATTCAAACAGTCGAGTAAATATACACTTAAAGTATTTATTGATGCAGAAAATGGGCAAATGAAGACACGAAAAGGGAGATGCTAAAGTACCCAAAAGATCATCTCAAGAAAAAAGGTTTATCTTCGTGAATTTTTCACTTAAACATCATATACTATAACTAGTAAGTTGACTGGTATGTCCCCACAAACCACTGAATAAAACCTATTTTTGATTACGGCTTCACTATAGGCAACCTCATACTCGGCTTTATTGTAGGCAACTAATGATATTATTGGAAAAAAGATCAATTAACTGGCCTAAAACAACCATTTTAATGAAATCCTGCTGAAGAACCTTTGACATTTACTGTATGTCACTTGTTTATTCCTTTTCAATATCCATAAATCTGCCAAGGTCAAAGAACACAACTAAAATATCCATAACATTACTATTGAATTTCCCCGATCTAATATGTAAACAAGAAAACAATGGTGGAGAGATTCTGGAAGGCTTCATACCATGGTAACCTTCATGATCATATATAAAATACTCAGACTGTTTTCATCTTGGGACAAAACTTTAGTTCGATGTTTGCGCTACGCTAAGATGGCATTTAACAGGTATTTTCGGTACAATGATTGCTGTCTCAGTTGGGCTAATCAGAGTGATGAGCAATCACTGCCGTGTGTAATATCACCTCGCCGTTAGCAGACCTTGGTCCATTGTAATATCAAACAAGTGCAGCATTAATTTAATGTAATCCCATCCAGTAATTATAATAATCAATGCTGTCGCAACAGAGTAATTAAATGATTTTTTCGCTTTCGTCTGAAATAATTAAAATGAAAGTTGAAAACTTATTCAATACTTTTGTGAGAGCACAAGTAAAAGCAAGAGAACTATAATTTCTTGAGGATAATGATCTCTATTAAGTTATTCTGAGTCATTGTTTGACTCTATAGCCCAGCAACTTCTAACTTAAGTATGCAATTGAAATAAAGATTACAGATGCTACAATGAACGATATAATTTAAGCTGCCTGAACAGTGTTTTATAACTCCAGCACAAGCAAATCCGTCAGGCCAATCTAGTCATCGCACCTCCATTTTCATTTCCCAGTAAAAAAAAAAAATACATCCATGAGTTAAAAATGAAGCAACGACGTTAAGAGACTGTTCTTTGACAAACGGACCCCGAACAAACTCAGAATAACTCTTTGATCTGCCTAAGAAACAAAAAAAAAGCGCTCAGTAAATGACTTTTTGATCACCATTCTTTACGTTTTGAATGCCGCCTCGCTGCTCAGCTGACGCCTGCCAAAGTGTCTGTTCAGAAAAGATTTCAAGGCTTCAGATAATGACTTAAAGATGAAATCGAAATAAAAATACGGTAGTGAAAAGAAACCATTTACGTCTCAGGCAGCGATTCAACACATTCTTCGAGTAAGTGCGTTTGTGTGTGGATGTGGATCTATTCCCGTTTGGGGTATCTTTTCTCATATATTTCAAGCGTTTTCAGCTTCGAATGAAGGCGATCGTTAATATATGCAATTTAGGGTAATTAAGCGTTTTGGGAATGAACTCGAAAAAGGGATGAATCTCTCGCACCATAAATGACGCACGACAAACTTATTATGAAGAACAGTGTGCTTTAGTTCGAAATAATTATTCATCTATGGGAAGGTAGTGGCCGGTTCTTAAACATTATATCGAAATACACGCATACCGGAATGCTGAAGGATAATGAAACACCTTTTATTGATATACATATCCATAAATATATGGAATATTCCTGTTGGCCTAAATAATGTAACGGTGAAAGGAGAAACATAAGAATCATGAGCTGAGATAACATGTCACATTAGCCTACTCGTCAATAAACTCATCTAAGTACAAAAAATCGGTAGTTCAGTAAGACAAAGTTTAAAAATTAACTGTCGTAATTCAAGAGCATAACTAGTGTAGTGTTTAGGCTACCAATATCTTCACCCTACTTTACGAGCGAGTGTCACACACGAACGAACATTATTCCTCTGAATAACACACACACACACAAACGTATATATATATATATATATATATATATATATATATAATATATATATATATATATATATATATATATATATATATATATATATATATATATATGTGTGTGTGTGTGTGTGTGTGTGTGTGTGTGTGTGTGCGTGTGTTGCGCTCTTATCTCGTATACTTGCGTAAGAAAAGTGGCATGACACGCGAATGAATATCAGATAGGCTACACATGAGCCTTCAGATCGTACAACAATAGACAAATTTAGAGATGTCGTGGGTTCAAAAACGTAATAACACCACTCAGGACAGAACACATCGTAAATAATCATCTCCAATATTACCCGATTCTCTAAGAAAACACACCAGCGCGCACGCACGCTCACACAATTTTCATTTCGACAGAGCCGGAGAGAGAGTGAGTTCAAACAGCGCACTTATGAGCGAATATTTGAGTCAATACTCCGGCACAAAGGGAAAATTACAATTATCTCTGGGCCTTGTGTTTGCCACGGTTAAACAAGGCAAGAATTTGAGGCAAAATGGCTCCCAATATTTCACAGGGCGAAGGAAGGAAGGAAGGAAGGAAGAAGGCTTTTGGGAACTTCGCTATTGTTCAACTTCCATGGACGTTTTCAGGAGCACCAAGATGGGAAAGAATGTGAAGTCTCTTGACTGTATAGTTGATGCAGCCTCTTAATGGGACTGAGCGGGCGCGGAGCCGCGTTTATGAATCGGCATAATTATTGATTGTCCATAACAGCTATAAACAGAGTTGAGACGAACTACTGTATAACCATACGCGTAAAAATCTTATCAGTTGCTTTCATATCTTAACCTTTTGTTTAAAAAGTCAACGCGATATTATTTGAGTTTTTGATATGAAGCTTAAGTACTGAATCATACATACACATATATATATATATATACATACATATATATATATATATATATATATATATATATATATATATATATATATATATATATATATATATATATATATATATATATATATATATATATATATATATATATATATATATATATATATATATATATATATATATATATATAGACAGTTAGATAGATACACAGGTAATGTGTATAGGGTGTATGCTTGTGTGTGTTTGTCATGCATACTTATACGTAAATGAATTGCACTATTTATTCGCCTGAATTATTGAAATAGATTAGGTCTGATGTGGAGACAGTGACCATATTAACACAGTGCAAAGCATAAAAAAATTATATATCAGAAAACGCATGATGAATATTTTGCTGTAATTACCTAAGTAATACTGTATTGTCGAGATGTTTTATATATATATATATATTAGTATATATATATATATATATATATATATATATATATATATATATATATATATATATATACTATATATATACACATGTGTATATAACATGGCGACAATGAATTCTTTTAAGGAACTCTTGAACTCAGGGGGTCCAACAAAGGAATTCGGCGCCCCTCTGCAATGACTTTTACCTCCGAATGTAAAACTTGCATTATTCAGATTTCATTAAACACGTGTAATTCACTTCTCACATACTTCTCCCTGAGAGACTGGAAGGTTTCTTAGAAATCTGGTTTGAACACTGCGAAGGAGGACTTTACTAAAGGGTGTAAAAGAAGGGGAGGGAGGGGGAGACGGCTATGGAAAGGGGAGGGGAATGAGAGATTAGGGGAAGGAAGGCAGGGGATGGGTGGGTGGTGTTAGGGAAGAAGAGAAGTCCCGCTCATGAAGAATATCAAAACAAACCATCCATTTTCCGACACCTCCCCCTCCTCCTCCTCCCCTCCCCCCCCTCCTCCTCATAGCCATCTAGGGTGAGGCCACAGACTATCCCAACCTCCTTCTCTTCCTCCTCCTCATTTATAATACATCACAAGTGGCTTGAAACAAAGCATCCAAGCTCTTGTGAAAAGGAAGACGCCATAAAAGAAATAATGGGAGGCGGGGGGCGGCAGCCCTACGCTGAGGAGGAGGCAGCAGCAGCGGCGGCAGCAGCAGCAGCAGCAGCAGCAGCAGCAGCAGACGTAGGTATCGCAACACCACCACCATCATCCCGCCTCTAATCACGCCTTCCCCTCGGGACGGAACCGCCGGCGAAACCGGTTAAAGGATGGCCCCGTGCGAGGCTAGCCAGGGGGCGGAGTCAAGTCCAAAGAGGGGCGGGGCGTCCTACCACGTAACCCCTCGCAGTTCACATTATACCATCCCACCTACCAACACCAACATGACTAACACTTCGTTAATTATTATCGTTTATTTTGTATTCTCCCCTTTTTCTTCCTCCTCTTTCATCATGCCGTTCGCACTCGCAGAGTATCCATTGACTATCGAGATTTCAGGCGTTTCTCGACTGCTGCCTCGCTTTCATTAATGAAACGCTGCATGTACTTAAATCTGGAAGGGTAATCCAAATACAAGGAAAATCAATGCTAGGCTTTCGAGTCAGGGGCTTTACTCTTTTTTTTTTTTTTCCTTATTCTGCATTACGTCATACGCCCACTGATATGAACAAAAGCATCCTGCGAATATACTGTATTTGAAACATACTAATTCAGAGAGAGAGAGAGAGAGAGAGAGAGTTATAAACTAATGAGAAGATTGAAATTGAATGATGTTAACTTGAAACCTTGCCTTCCTTTAGTTAGAGAAACAATGAATGATGAATAACGATTAACGTAAGGTGAAACAAACCATCACTATATACATTTCGAATGATGCATAATGACGTAAAATAAGATCCACGTAATACAAGGAATCGTCCACATTAAATAAGAGAAGTCTGATAATTGTGAATGGATATCATTATTAACAAATCAGCACCTTGCATATAAAGAGATATTATGAAAATACCAAGTCTTAATCTCGCTAAAGGTCTAGAGACTAGTATTACGTTAGCTATAGATCTTTCCACTGTATGTATGCCACAGCTGTTGTTATTGTCTAAGCTAACGCAATGTTATAATTTTTTCTTGGTGATAAAATTTTGCATCAATACTCTATATTTTTGTAAGGGCATGCGATGAAAAAAAAAAGTGTGCTATTTGTTTTAACTGTTACTGTGTTTCGAAGTAACGTAACGCATGCATTACATATCATCGTTCTTTCAGAATACTCTATCAAACCTCCTCATGGGGAAAAGAATTTGAAAAGAATTTAATACATGCTAGTAAGTGTGAGTCTCGGCACAGTTCCAGAAATATGAAGAGAGGAGTCGGCGGGAAGCATCAGTTATTTCAGTAAGGTGTTTCATTCTCTCTCTCTCTCCCATGTAATCATAAGTTATTATTATTATTATTATTATTATTATTATTATTATTATTATTATTATTATTATTATGGCGTATCCATACCGTAACTTTTAAGAGTGACGAGACGGAAAGTCCCATAATCTACGGACCAAAGTATGTTCGTTGTGTATATTATATAGAGGCCTGGGCTGGAAGATGGCAAGTAGAGTTAGTTACCCTTAAACTACTGATAGTGAACACTAACATAATAATAATAATAATAATAATAATAATAATAATAATAATAATAATCATTACAATAATCGCCTTGAAGGGGATGGCACCAGACGGTGTTTAGAAATCATTTGGGTGTGAAACTGCGACCCCTCGATTGGGTGGAACAATATTTCACTCACTTTCGTCAGGTTCTCCTGCAGATTCTTGATAAACTTCAACTTACGCATAAAACCAGCTGCAAACACTTACATCACACTAATCTCTGCGCACGTGTGTTCTTATAAACATGCACGACAGTCTACAGACACCTCACACGTCTCGAACTGTCGACCTAACCGCTCAACTCGCCTCGCTGCTGGGAGAAAGGGAGCTGGTGATTTGGTACGATACATGTACATGCACTGCCGGCGTCTAAGCGATGTCAGGCAGGGCAGCCGATCGAGACTACGGTCTACCCCAAAGCCAAATCAAAGTCCCTTAAAAGAAGGCATCGTGCTTACCCCATACAAAAAGAAGTCTATCAGTAGAAGGCCGCAACTGTGTGCGAAAGCTTCGTCCCTAAGGTCATGCTCGAGGCTATTCTATCCCATTAGGTAGACGCACTGTCAATGGGCGTCAGGTTCAATAGTAAATGTGGTGAGATAATGAAGCAGCTACCATCTCTGCTAAGCTGATGTTCGACATACCAAATAACGAAGAAAAACTACATTATTCGTATTTTTCTGTCACATGGCGCCCGCGCACCCAGACCTATAGATGCATTTCTTTTATTCTTGGCATGCTTTTCACCCTTTACAGTGGGTGACGGCAGAGGGGTATAGAGCCTTGTGGTTCTCAGCAAGTCTTGACGTATGACACTGCTAACCCCACGCCCTTTTCGCTGACCTCAGCCGACACTGGTACCCATTCGTAGCTCGGTCGACTGGTGGATGGAAGGCCAAGAATGAAATCTGGATCTTGAAAATGCAGCCAAAAACATATATTTAATACATACATTTGTATATACGATTTCTTGTTACTTATAAACGCTTGACTTTTTTGCATTCACAAATATTAAGCCACAAACATTTTTTAATATCGAATAACTTACAACCGTGGGGAATTATAATGGATGAGTGCACTAGCCCGGGGCAGAATTCGAATCTTGGCAAGGGTGGATGTACTTATGGAATTATAATTGCCCTTGCGTTTAAGTTCTTCCCGAGATATATTGAAATCGACATTAAACGATATTTATGGCTTTTAATAATATATAACATAGGTGCCTATCAGTATAAATCGCATCCAAAATAATGCGAAATCGAAAAGATCAAGTTTATTAACTATGTATGTATGTATATATATATGTATATATATATATATATATATATATATATATATATATATATATATATATATATATATATATATATATATATATATATATATATATATATATATATATATATACACACACACACACACACAGTTCTCACGGTCATGTATATATATATATATATATATATATATATATATATATATATATATGCTCACTATATCCATGCGCTTCTCCTTATATAAGTTGGAGAAACACATTAAAAGGGGTTACTTTATAACCTGCAGAGTATAGTTAGAAACAACTGTTAAACATACTGTGCAAACCTCTGTTCGTACTGCATGACATATGCATAAACACCTCCTATCGTGCTCTGTGTGTGTATTTATATATCAATCTACTTCCACTGATATCATGTTAAGACGAATAACAGGGTACCATAGGAATGAGTGGGAGGAATCGTCATTGTAAACCTTTATAAGGGTAAGGGTAACCACAATATTTTCCTGTCTCTGCTTCAGTAACGTATTACTTACCTCCACCGTAGCATATACCGACTTCTCTCTCTCTCTCTCTCTCTCCTTTTCCGGATCACGACGAAAATTAAAGTAGCAAACACGACATTAATACTCCGCACGAGTCTGAGTCTGAGTCCTTTCACTGAGGGGGGCAGCAGCAGACTCGCCCAAACCTAAGAGAAATTCATGATTGTCTTTGTTTTAGTACCTTTTTTTGGACAAAAGTCGAGTCGTATTTGAATTTTTGTTTTTAATAAATCTTTTGTTGAAAAAGCGCCGATATTTCTTGGAGGAAATGGTTGCCATCTATTTGTTTGAATTATCTTTGAAAAGTTAGCCATCATCTGTGAGTAATATTTCATAAGATATTGCTACAATATCTTCACGACTATGTTCTATTAGGATGTCTCCCATTCATGGCGTGCAATAATAAATATGAGTACCAGCACTCAATTCTAATTTCTACAGAAAATGATTCGGATGATTTTCCATTAGATGAAGCAAACAGAATGTAGCTGGTTCCACAAAGAAATGTTTCTTATTCGCCCAGTCAAGCAATTAAATGGTCAACAACCACGGGCTATACCCAAATCAGCTTATGAATACAGCAAAAAAAACACTGACATAACAGACTGCTGTAAATTAAGGTCTGCTTAGCAATCTTTAGGTTGCATCTCAAGATATTCCAATAAATTTTGGTTATATCAACGTCATGCTATTATACTGTCTGGTTCTGGGTGACATTATTAATTATTACAATAAAATATAATTCGGTGACATTATTAAATATAATAACATAACATGAGATACGAAAGCCAAAATAAAAGAAAATAAGTTCCGCCTAATCAATATGACCTTCCATCACAAAACATGATTCTCACAATGAAGTCTCCGTTGCAAACGAAGTCGTGAAGGTGAATAGACTACACCACGATCAATAATTTTTTTTTTATCACTTTTTAAATGTCATTGCGAAATTATGTAGGAAGGGGTTTAAAATAATTTTGCCAACCTTAAATCTGTAAAAAAAAAAAAAAGCTAAGCAACTGCAAAAGAGAATTTGAAATGTGGTATGCTTTTTGGGCGGAAGTATGTACATTGGGATAACCAACTTTATAATACTGGTTACTTACACCTAAGGATCTTCCATGTAATATGCAACGCCAACTAATATTTGGAACACTGAGAGAGAGAGAGAGAGAGAGAGAGAGAGAGAGAGAGAGAGAGAGAGAGAGAGAGAGAGAGAGAGAGAGAGAGCATTTCTTTAATCAGCATGAGAAGTCTCTCTCTAGAAAGGTCCGCGTGAAAATTTTAAACATTATAAAAAGAGAGTGTATGTTTGTACCGAGTATATTAAAGCTAACCTCCTTTAAGCTGCCTTGCGTTCCCAGATTTCACGGCAGCACTTTTTTCTTTCGTGTTTTTTTTTCTTCAGATGGAAAGAACATGAAACATTAACTTCCACACATCTGGAAACGGAACCAGTGTTGTCCCTGAAAGTTACATAGCGAAATTAAAAGGACTTTTATAGTATGACATGATGACATATCGGCACTAATGTTCTAAGAACGAACTTAAATTTTCCCCGAGGTATACATTCGTTAGGTTCAAGTACTTGAATGACTTTCCTAAACCTGAACAATGTTCAGATAAGAAGTAGATGGCCATTATAGTTTAAACGCCTGTAAAACGTGAATTATATATATATATATATATATATATAAAATATATATATATATATATGTATATATATATATATATATATATATATATATATATATATATATATATATAAATAAATATATATATACTGTATATATATACACAGATAAACAGATATATATAAACTGAATTATATATATACATATATATATATATATATATATATATATATATATATATATATATATATATATATATATATATATATATATATATACCCTTACGTAAGCCGATTATCCTAATAGAAATTGGCCCAGAAAAAAAAAACAATTATTACCACATTTATCTTGTAAACCCTTATTCAAAGAGGAACACTCTGTGCAGAAAACTTCCAAAATAATAGGTTTTTGACAAGACTATAAAATTCGGTAGTTTTGGAAGAAAGGGGAGAAGATCTAAAGTGCCAGGCAGATGGTTTGAAAGCGGTGTAGGAACGGGAGGGGGAGGTGAAGCAATGCTTGTGAACAGGCGCAATGTTTGTACTGGGGAGGTACAGATGTTTACAGAATACAAAATAAAAGCTTGGAACTTAGTAGTTTTTATTTTACAATCTTCCCTTCAGGGTAATAATATATATATATATATATATATATATATATATATATATATATATATATATATATATATATATATATATAGATACATACATACATATATCTGTGCGTGTGCGCACGCGTGTTTTGGTAGAATTTGACATCGATAAACTATAACGTCTACACTGATCACTAGACAAAAATATAACAAAAATATAATGACAAAAATCTTAAATGAAAGTACGGTATCAGAGATACAAAATTTTCATATAATTTGGATGATGCAGTAAAAGTCATTTTCCGAGTAATACTCGGCTATTGGCTTCTTATTCGTAAATCGCTAAATATGAAATGTATTTCTCCATGAAATTACACCTTTTGTTATTCTGTCACAGTGGTGTGGAATATAATTTTCACTCTATAGACTTTTAGGCCACTTTGAGACCTCATGACGCTTGCACTAAAGTGCTAAGTTTGGTTACGAGTTTTGGTAAAGCTCAGTTATTTTTTAAGGAAGAGAATTTAAATGTAAGCTTAACCCTTCGCTACATCATGCAATCTTTCAAACGTGACATACGCCTCAAATAAGGCAGCACCTGAGGCGAGCACCCCCATTTGCAGAGAACAAGCACAAATGGAGGCAGACAGCGCGAGCATAATCGGAAACAAAGGAAACAAAGTCTATTTGAAAAAGCAAAAAGAGGCTGATTTCTCATTTTCTTGGAGGCGCGTGGAAAAAGTCTCCGGAAATACCTTCCGCCCAAGTTTCAAAATTTCTAATCAAGATGTTTGAGGGAAAGGAACGGGGGCCCCGAAATGAAACCCATAAAACTTGAGACGCTTGGAAGACGTCGGCTGTTTGATGAAGAAGTTATTAAAAGTTTTAATAAAAGTTACAATTACAATGTCGAAGAAGCAGCAGCAGCAGCAGCAGCAGCAGCAGCCACGTCCTTTGCGAGAAAGAAGGATCTAACTACTAGGAAGCCGCCACACGTCACCTCCACCAAAAATGTTTCTCCTTGTTTTTCCCCCAATGATTTTAATCTTTATTTCCCCTTCTATTCTATTCTCTCTCGCACTGGAATATTGAAGGGGGAAAATCGATGAAATTAAATAAAAGAAAAAAAAGTCAGCAAAAATATCATACATAGTCTAGGGATCTGGAGGCTGTCTTAATAAACTGCCGTCGAAAAATACGAGGCAACAACGTAAATAAGAGAGACATTAGGTTGTTTTCCCCATCCGGTCATGCGGGGAATTTAGTCCTTAAAGCAGACGAAGGCTGGGGCGAAGTTTGGCAGTTTGGCGCGAGGGGTATATCATCCTGAGGGGGTATTCTCATTACACTTTCTCGAGAGTTTTATCATTATAGGCAAAAAAAAAAAAAAAAAAAAAAAAAAAAAAATCCTATCATTATAGACCTAAAGGAGATGGGCTAGAAATGGCGGCAGCTTTTTCAAGGTGATTTCTCCTTTGACTTCATAATGAAAGATAAACACAGAGCTTCGTCCAAGATGGAGACTTAATTTTGTACGACACAAACAACCCAGATATTTTAATTCCTATTTCCTCGGAAATGAAAGAGCTTCAAATGTAATCGTCACGTGAAGGGAAGCACGCATGCGCAAACTTTCTCTCTCTCTCTCTCTCTCTCTCTCTTTCTCTCTCCCAAGACAGAGGCGCAACTGTTTCTCTTTCTCTTTTTCTTTCGCTTCTTCCATCCGTACCTCACTTCCTGCCTCTTGCTTCTTCTCGTCACTCAGTCGTTCCTCCGCCTCTCTCTTTTTTCTTTTTTTTCTTAATATTGCTCCTCCCTGGATGACTTCTCGATTACGCCTTCAAAAGATATTTATAAGTTCTTTCATTTCTGTATAGGGGATAATGATGAGAGAGAGAGAGAGAGAGAGAGAGAGAGAGAGAGAGAGAGAGAGAGAGTGCGTTTGGATATTGTTCCACCTAAAGCCCTCAATTTTGTTAGTTTGTGAGCCTCATTATGGCCTAATGCTCTTTGCACCAGACCGCCAGCGTTTGTCGCAAGTTTCCCAGAGGCAATTTTTTTTTTTTTTTTTTTTTTTTTTTAGGTCTGGGAGAGGCATGAGCGCACCAACAATACAAAAGGGCACAAGGATAACGTCATGAATAGGTAAATTTATATTCAGAAAACACAAAATTTGGTCTAACTATAAGGACTTTTCTCAAGAGAAGACGAAACCGCCTCTTAAAACCAAATTTAATCATTCAAGAAATACAAAGAAAGGCACATTCTAGCAGTAAAACGTAAGAAGGTCTGATCAACCCAGTTATCACTCTGGCTTGTAATTTCCACACAACATCTGTCGCTTGTCCAACTGAGGACTGACGTCTGTAAAGAGGACGCGACACAGTAGCCGGAATGCAGTCCAGAAGATCTCAAGGGCAGTGTCCAAACAAATACCCACACAGAACACAGTCTGGTGACCTTTCAGTTGAGGTTAAGTGTACCTTAGTTTGAAATGAGAGTTGTGAGATTTGCGAGATGGAGAGACTTTGAATCACCTTTATCATGAAGAACAAGGAAAATGAGGCTTTGTTATTATTATTATTATTATTATGATTCAGTAAATGACCCCTATTCATAAAAAACAAGCCCACAGGGGCCATTAACTTGAAATTCAAGCTTCCAAAGAATATGGTGTTTATTAGGAAGAAGTAAGAGGAAAGTAAAGATAAATACATAAAGAAGACATCCCACTTATTTAAAAAAATTAATAAATTAATAAATAGATAAAGAGTATAAAAATGCACGGGTAGTAATGCATTAAACGACTGCAGACGACACTACAAAATCTCATCGAGTCGCTCACCTGCGGCGCCTAAGCTCAAAAGGGCGAGAGACCAGAAGGGTCTTAATTAAGTTCGACTACTCAGACATTGTTCTGGAAGTAGAAGGGGATGAGATAAGGAGACAGAAGGAATATCTGCCTTCAAGGATCAATGCCGGAGAGGAGGAAGACAATAGATACAGCACAGCCGACTTGAACAGAAATCGACCTCTCCAACAAGAGATTTAAAGGGTGTTTACCAAGAGAAGGGAAATACTCATAGCTCACCTAACGCGCGCACATGTACGCACATTATTATATATATATATATATATATATATATATATATATATATATATATATATATATATATATATATATATATATATTATGTATAAAATGTTGGTGTATATATATATATATATATATATATATATATATATATATATATATATATATATATATATATATATATATATATATATATATATATTGAAGAGCTAGACTTTCAGATATAGTAACACACGGACAGGACTACTAACATTTGAGCTCTCCACATTATTAGCTTTCCTACACAGCGCGTGAACCTCTCTGTCATTTAATTTTCTGTTTTATATTCTACTTTGTTCCTCTCATTTCTTCGCTGTTACAGTACAGTTCATCTGTTAGTAGTCCTGTCCGTGGGTTACTATATCTTTAAGTCTAGTTCTTTTAAGTTATTTATCCCAACGTCTTAACCTGGAATGCTGACAATCGTCTTCTTGACGTCTCTAAAGAAAAACTCCAGAGGTCTTTCCTTGGACTCATATTTTCATAATTTTTTTTTTTACCAATCATGTTCTTTTTTCCTTCACATACATTTCCATAGCTTTCATTATTCATACACGCATATTTTTCGATGGAGCAACGGAAACATTCCACTAAGCTTTCACAAAACAAAACGTCCGCCTGCCAAAAAAGACGTGAAGACACTAACTCTCTCCTTCCCTTCACATGACACTTTCATGCCTTTATGTTCTTTCGATTTATTTCTAAAAGAACTGTGATGGATTATGATGTTTTGGATTTAGTTTCCAAATACGTTTCTGCAAATAACTGAGAGTTTAGAGGTACCTTAAAAAGTTCTCGCCACGATATCGTGCCAGTTTGGATGCACGCAGGCCGATGCAGTCTTACAACGAGGCCTAAAGTTAAAGTTAGGAACTTGTCATATATATATATGTACAAACTATATATATATATATATATATATATATATATATATATATATATATATATATATATATAATATCGATCGTATAACAAGGGACGGCCTACTTTGTTCCATACCAATTGCGAGATATCAGATTTACAGCACACGCTCAATCTAGCTTTGAAAATTATGCGTGAATGCACGGTGGTCCCGTTTCAAAGCGAACTTAAACAGGCAACTCACGTCATGTTTAGCAACTACGTCGTAACCCTCCACCTCTGCATTCAATTGTTATCTTTATAAATAATGAGGTAAAACATGAGATGAAGAAACCCCTGTAGTTATTCGTAAACTAGCTGCCAGACTTAACATATCTGACACGGATTAACGAGTGGCAAGTTATGATTGATTAATGAAATTTAGGCAGTCTAGCCAGGCACTGGGGTACTATCTTTCAGTGTTCATCTTAAGCCAAACGTATCTTAATTATATCTTGCCAATAAAATACAAAGTCTTAAGTACCTTGAGGTATTACCATCATCATATCTAAGTACTTTTATAAATTCCTTGATGAATGGGGTTAAATACCAAGTCATACTTGAAAAAAAATGTTTGCACTGTTAGAATGTTTCGCTCTAAATCAATCTCTCTCTCTCTCTCTCTCTCTCTCTCTCTCTCCCTTTTACCATTTTAATCAGATAAATGCCATGATATATATATATACATTTATCTATCATGTTTATTTAAAATAATGAATTCAAGGCAGAATTATTAATCAAAGGAAAGAAAAGTATTTTCAATGATACACGTACTTTACACAACAAAACAATTCAAAGAGGATGAAGGATAATTTTTCTGAGTTCAAAGTTCTTCCGGGCAGCGCCAGGTTGGTCAACTAGTATATATATATATATATATATATATATATATATATATATATATATATATATATATATATATATATATATATATACATATAATATTATAATATGCACATTAAATCATACTTATACATATTAATCTATATACAATATTATATGTTTTTACGTGTTTATAGTCATAAATATCCTTGTATTTACAGGCAGGAAGTATATATGTGATTATAGCTTACACTTAATATACATCGTACCTTCCTTGCTTGTTAACTAACAATACGCTGTTTGCTTGAATGACTGCACATTACCTCTCCTGGGAACGGGCAGCAGGTTTTCACAGCTAACGGCAGCTTCATGTCAAAATACTCTTTCAAAATTTATTCACTTAAAATGAAAAAGGCAAAGTTCTCCTTGCAACAACAAGTAATTTTTGAAAAATAAGGTAAATGATGTCGTACCACTTCTGTAAGTCATACCTCATGGCAAACAAGATTTTCGTCTATACTGTCAATTATTTCAATAAATCTTATGCAACTGCATCCAATGTTGCACACTGTAACGATTAAAAAGCCAAATAGCAACAGCAATAAAATTCTAATAATTAAACGGCGAAAAAATCACACAAAGCAGCATTTGTTGCATAATTACTTAGGCCATACTCCCCACAAGACCTTCAATGCTAGACAACCCTCTTCAACCTCTGCTGATGAACGAGGGTGTTGAACCTAATAGCCTTGTTAAAGTAGATCACTTTGAATTCTGCTTACATCATCATAGTCCAGATATCTAAGCGAATAATCGACCTCATTCCACGTTAAAGACTTCAAGACACGCAAGGAAACTTGAAAAGTAGACGTTAAAAAATTGCTTTTTCCCTGATCTGCATAATCACTTTCTTTTAAGTGGCGGTCCAGCTCCTCATTTGAGGTTCGAGCTTTCCTTTCCTCATTCTTTCAACGCGAACACAGAGCTGCTTAGCATTAAACTGGTTGGCATGTGCTGTACACACCTCCGTATAATAATTGTGTCAAAGGTTAATCAGTTTATTATATTTTGGCAAAGATCAATGACTATGACATCGTGATTTCTGAAAATGCCCTCACCTTCTGCACAGCTTGCATGTGCAATGTGAAGTCTATCTCTAAAGACATAAATACGCACACACAAACACAACCGCCCAGTACAAGAGGTCTTTAGTGCTTTTCGCCTCAAAACTGGAAGAGTCTTCCTAACTGATGCTCGTTAAGTTTAAGAGAGCACTTATTATGAAAAATTTAAGGCAACATGAGCCAATACCCGATCAGCGTTTGCTGATTATCCTCTTGCAATCATATAAGCTCATGATGTCTCTTAAATTTTTTGATGGCTTAATGGCACTCTTTATATATATATATATACGTATATATTATATAAATATATATATATATATATATATATATATATAAATATAGAATCTTTTTCTCTCAGAGAACGCTGCTACAGAGGGCATAAATATTTTGGGACAGAGGTGAATGCTGCATTTCGTGAAAGGGGTTTAATTACTGCTCACGATCCTTCTGTTCTGAAGCGGATAATGTTATGAAAATTTCATACCCGGGGAATTCGTTCATAAACCCTCAATTGAAGTATAAATGCGGCAGTGGCCACTGTCACGTCTTTTCTTGGAATATATATATATATATATATATATATATATATATATATATATATATATATATATATATATATATATATATATATATATATATATATATGAACGGTACACTTATTATGAAACAGAGAGAGAGAGAGAGAGAGAGAGAGAGAGAGAGAGAGAGAGAGAGAGAGAGAGGTGAAATAGTTTTTTTATCGTTACGTTTGCCATCACTATGCGCATACAAATGCAGCAATGAGGTCTTTCTTTCCTCCTTCCTACGTAGTTTTGACGAATACATTAAAAGAGGAGCATCTGTCATTTTGCCATGTAGTGTGGCATGCTCTGGTATCTCTGAAAAGGCTATTTTAATCCTACTCCTATGCACCACTAATCTGCGCAAATATCAAGGTTAATTTACATGCCGCATAACTGCGCATTCAAAATAGGTTTACTTTAAAATTATTATTACGGTACATGTAAGCAAAAGGAATGGACACCGCGCGATTTTGTATGAGTCTGGAATAAAGATAAGAAGAGGTTGAATAACAAGGCAAAACGAAATGTCGGGAAGTCAAACTGGAGAAGACCATAACGTACGGAAGCAAGAAGGGAATTCCAGAGCCTCGGAACCAGATGTGAAGAAGCAATATTTCGACTCGGGAAGCGTGTGGTTAAGATATCTGCTGTCTACTGGCACACGCGAGTAATGCTGTTGTCAAGCCAGCGGATGAGTAGGTGTAAAAAAAAAAAAAAAAATTCTTTCTCAGATCGCAGGAGCAACTGGTGAAACAGGGAAATGTCAAAAAAGAAATAATGATGCAAGTTATGGAGAGAGAGAGAGAGAGAGAGAGAGAGAGAGAGAGAGAGAGAGAGAGAATAACTTATGAATGATTTCACCCCGTAGGATGAGAATTACCTCGTCCAGGTCCTCCCATTTTCATGGTATACATTTGACAATCAATGGACACTTGATTTCTCTCTCTCTCTCTCTCTCTCTCTCTCTCTCTCTCTCTCTCTCTCTCTCTCTCCACAGTCGCCTAACAACTGAGTTCTTAAGTCACTGCGTCAGCCATCAGAGGCACACAGCATTTTGAGGAATGGGCTTGTCTGTCCCTCTCCGTCCCGTTCGAGAGTCGAACACGGGTCGTTCTGTTGAGAGCGAGACGCGCTTCCACCCTGGCGACTAAAGAGAATGGAGAGGTCAAGGTCCAAAGGGAGAGGTCAAGTAAAAAAGATTAAACGAGGGGTATAAAGTAGATCTACATGCGAATAAGGAATGACTTTTTTTTTTTAACTTACTAATAATACTTAAGAGTTAGCAAATCAAGAAAACTGGTTTATGAGCATGAACATTTATAAAGTAGAATTTTGCATTTATATAGTTAAACATTTGAGTTTTTAAAATAACATTTATAACTTCTAATTAACTACAGTGATGATTAAATTGACTAGGATTCTGAGGCTTCGGCGGAAAATAATCTTTAAAACCCACAATGATCCGTAATGATTTGACGCGGATACCTGCAATTCATTGTTAGACTTCCAAATGACATATTCAACCTACGCTAGTGTTTACGAACGCATTTTTGTATCTTTACGGTTGCAAATCGCCTACAAACATTATCGATGTCCACAGTCTGCCAAATGTGAAACTCGATCAAAACACACAAACTGGTTAAGTACAACACATTAAAAGCCCCAAGTTTCTTTTCACAAGAATATCATAAGATCTGTCTATAGTGGAAGAATAATCTTGGAAAATACAGACTTGGAGCAATGAAAGATTTCATGGAAATGCTTTGAGCACAACATGATGCTGCCGACGTCACATCAAATAGGATATCTGAGAGAGAGAGAGAGAGAGAGAGAGAGAGAGAGAGAGAGAGAGAGAGAGAGAAAATGAAGACCCCGTGACAAGTAATGAACTCTTCAACCAGAATTAAATTGCTTGTTGGACTCGACTGGACAGCGCTTGGTAGAGTCCACCCAGGTAGGGATTTCGGGGGGTTTTAACGAGAAAGGGGGTGGGTGGGGGAACTCCAGCCCCTCCAGAGGCGAGAACAAGGTGATGAAAAATCGAAGAAATGTGAGCATGCAAGGCGATGTGTGAGCTGAGATCAGGATCTCGAACATAATCTGACAAACATTTCAAGAGACTGCCGGAAAATTGGTTGCTAGGGAGATGCCCAAGAGCACGTGCAGAAAATGAAGTTAGCTGACCTTCGACGGTATGAACAAAAACAAACGAGTTCAAAACAGGCTAAATATTTAATCGCTCAGCCGGAGAGATATCTGATTAAATCCACTGTTGAAGTGAAGGAACGTAATCGTGAACAATTGACTAAAAGGATAATGATTTGGAAGGTTGTTAACATTTGCAAACATAGATCACAGCAATGATTATCATTTTTAAATGTCAATCGTTAAAATTAGCTAACTATGACGCTCCAACTACGAAACAATATGTAACCCAGAAGTACAAGTGTCTGCTGTAAACTTGCGTTATAAGTAAGAAATTAATTAAACACTCATTGACCAATGCAAGTGATATAAATACAAAGAAAAGTATAACTAGATAAAGCAAACTTCACTTTAACTGGAATTCATAAACGGATAAAAATGTACAAAAAAATGAAAAGAAAAATAAGCCAATATATATATATATATATATATATATATATATATATATATATATATATATATATATATATAATTATATATTGCACTCACAGCCTAATATAAATTGCAAATACGAACCTATTATATCGTAGCTGGTGGCTAACTTACTCTCAGAGGAAAATGAAGGGATTCTAGTTTTATCGTTGCTTAAGGAATTCCTTCAGCAATAATAAGTAAATGCTGTTGGGATTCTAATGTCAATACTGGTAAAAAAAAGTAACATTACATAAAATTAAGAAAAATATCATAAAAATGATCAACTTTAATTAAGTTCGGAAGCAAAGAGACTCAAAGCCTTTCCCCCTCGAGTTTCAAATATCACAGTTAAATGAGAAACAAAATAAATGAGACTTCAAATACGATTAATGATCAGCACACCGACTATCAACCAAAGAACCATTACTCCCACAAAGCACAGATGAATGCGAGATGAATCCTTGGGGGTACTGAATAGCCAGCCTATACCATACTTACAATCCGAGGGCCCCAGTCACAGAGCCCCAATTACTGGCGGGCCTCCAATTCATCTCGTGCAATCATCATCATTACCCATCAAAATACGTGACAAAGCGTCTCACCCACAGGCTATAAATAAACCCGCCGGACAGTCAATCATATTGTAATGAGCTTTCTTTCAGCCCCAAGATACCGATGAATGGAAGACCACCCCACGTAAGGGGCACAAAGTAGACCCCCACCACAAGGTTAATCTCTTCGTCATGGCGACGGCGATTCTCGCCCTAATGGTGATGCGTTCGGTGATCGCTTGCTGCCCCAGCCTCCTCTCAAGTCACGGCCATTTAAGAGGGGGTATGCTGTCATAAAGGGGTGTATGTAGATTGGCATGCGCCTATTCAAATTAGCGGTAAGCCCTTCATAACACAGGGGCACGTCCTTGCCATTCCAACAGTCCAGGGGCGGGCATGGGCACGTGGTGACAGTCGGGGCTCATCTGCATATTACAAAGCCCACCCAAAACATCCCAGAGGAAGGTCCAGCCACAGATCCGTATAAGGAGTATGGATAAAAAATGAAAAAAAGACCGAACAGCAAATCTATATTGAATTTATGCTGCGTCCACCAGTAACGACGGTTATAGTCAAATAGGCACCTTCATTTTAATAGACGTTTTGCATAAAAGGAGAATTTGGGTGATAAACTCAAAGTCCAAGGCATCTTTATGGTTAACATGTAGTTTATTGAATATCCTGCCTATACTGCAATGTCACTTGACAGTACAAGACAGCTACAGTGACGAACGGTATATTCAATTATCGATGTATAATTCAAAAGATGCATTTAGCTAGTAACGTGTAGCTCAAAAGAAACGCGTACCTACAGGTATATACTATAGTAATAACAGTCCATAAAATGCATTTAGAATTTTGTGTAATTCACAAGCTACATTTAGTAACAATGTGTCACTCGAAATATATGTTATGAGTAACAATGTTCAGGCACACTCATATAAGCAAACAGCGTTTATGTAATAAATGCAGCCGAAGATTATACCATACTAATGAAAATGATTCAAAGATACAATTAAGGATTAGTGGACATAGCTAAAAGAAACATTTTGACATCCCTTCCTAGCATAAGACCTCTAAATGATGAATGGCTTTAAAAAGTGTCAATTCCTGTTTTCTGAGATTAACGAGTTTTTTGTTTGTTTTGAGAAGCGATTTATCGTTACCTTAGGGAGCTGCACCCGCGTCCCCTCTTTTTTTTATCTTTTTTCAAACTTCCGATGGATAAGATTATTAATTTGGCCATCCAAACAGCATCTTGATTAAAAATTTTTTTTTTAAATATGTATCTGAAGCCTTGATGTCATGGTCCACAATCAAACAGGCCAATAATCACTCAAAATTAATGGAATTATTACATTAGTATTAAATGAAATCAAGGGTACACCTGTTTTTCTCCAAGAAAGGCACGCCAAGGGTTTCTCGGATACTGAAGCGAAATAAGATATAGTTTTGAAATTCACCTTCAACTTATGCACCAGGAGTCGATTTGACGGGAAATGTCACAATAAAAAACTCACTAACAACCCAGCGGAGAAGGAGGGCAAGGGAGGCAGAGAGAGAGAGAGAGAGAGAGAGAGAGAGAGAGAGAGAGAGAGAGAGTTAAAGTTAAATATATCTTAGTTTAACCAGACCACTGAGCTGATTAACAGCTCTCCTAGAGAGGGCTGGCCCGAAGGATTAAACTTATTTTACGTGGCTAAGAACCAATTGGTCACCTAGCAACGGGACCTACAGCTTATTGTGGGATCCGAACCACATTATACCGAGAAATGAATTTCTATCACCAGAAATAAATTCCTCTAATTCTTCATTGGCCGGCCGGAGACTCGAACTCGGGCCTGGCAGAGTGCTAGCCGAGAACTCTACCGACTCGTCCAACGAGGAACAGAGACAGAGAGAGAGAGAGAGAGAGAGAGAGAGAGATAGTTTCATTTTTAATTGCTGAATGCTATCATATTTAAGAGCTACTTTTCTTAATGACTATTTTACAACGAATCTCAAACACAGAAAGGACTCGCAAAATTCCAGTAGCGGATTTCAGCAGTTTGTTGAGAGTTCAAGAGAACGCACTAAACAAGCGAACGCATACGCTTGCACGAGCGCGCCCGCACGCAAGCATAATATAAATACATCCACACATATATCCATAACATCCATACATACATACGTGTATATATATATATATATATATATATATATATATATATATATATATATATATATATATATATATATATATATATATATATATATATATATAGAGAGAGAGAGAGAGAGAAAGAGAGAGAGATAGAGAGAGAGAGAGAGAGAGAGAGAGAGAGAGAGAGACAGAGGCAAGCATACGAAAACAAAACAAACCACAACGAAGCGAACAGTTCTATAAAGAAAGGACAAAAAAAAAAGAAGTAAAAAAAAAGCACATCTTACAAGGGAATCCTGGATAGTAATGGGGTTGAATCCCAAATATCTGGCGTATCAACCTAAAAATGTTTTATGTTTGTAACCCGACATTGCTATATGCTAAACACGACACCAGGAATTTCGCCACCGATTCCTTTGCGACGGGGAGGGCTTCCAGGAAAGAGGAAGGCCAGGGGAGGGGGGCGGGGGGGTTCTTTTCCTTTAAGTTCCCCCCCCACCCTTTCTCCCTTATACCTCCAGCAACTCTCAAAGAATAGTACAGTGTTGTCAGTTTTATTTCACTTGATACTGGACAGCAGACGCAGTCCTACGAGAGGGTAGTTGTAGAAGGAAAAGAAAGTGGCATGTACAGTACTAATCATAGGGGAAATATTTTTACAGGGCTAATGATGTACATAATATTTCTACAAAACTCAGTTACCAATTAATACTGTAATCAAAGAAGAAGAAGAAGAAGAAGAAGAAGAAGAAGAAGAAGAAGAAGAAGAAGAAGAAGAAGAAAATGTTGATGATACACAAGAGAGTTCAACACTAACTCCCTCCGTCCTATTCCTGTATCTAAGGACACGATACTAGCACAAACGCATTAATTAACTCAAAATATGAATAATCTGCAAATACATAAGAAAACACACTACTATTTGTACAGGTGGAAGAAGAATATCTTTTAAGAACCTGGCCGATACAATGGCATTCAATACACAGCTGTCAAATTCTTACAAGTCATAAGTTCAGAAGACTGTTCAACATCAACTTTCCAGCAATCGACGGCATAACTGCAGAGATAAAAATATCTTGGATTTGAATATATTAATTCTATGAAGAAAGGCAAAGCCTTATAAAATTAGCAATGGAATGATTTATAAGCTTCTCCTTGATTTTCCTACTTTGACTTTATGATTTAAGAGAATTATTTCTCCTCAAGGATTTGTACATGATGTTTATGGTTTACGGATGGCTTACTCTGATTACAAAATAATTATTGCCATACACAATCAGCGTCTGGTGCAAATTTTAAAAGACCACCACAAAGTTATTACAATGCAGTTATGCCAACAGCCCAGACCCACAGATGTCATATGGGTACTATGTGCTGATGTTTCGATAGACTTGACCCCTGAGGTTTTAGACGACGACTGTGGGGGAAAGAGCAGGAGACGACGAATGCGCACCATATATACAGTGTCACTAACTCTTGGCGGAACACCCAATACGTGGCAGGCGACAGAGAAAGAAGTGGAGCAGCAGCAGCAGCAGCAGCAGCAGCAGCGGCGGCGGCGGCGGCAGCGTATAGGAGGAGAACCATGTCAGCTCCGTGGCAAAATTAGCATACACCTTATAGCGGGTCTCATTGACGCGGGCGCCTCGTTACCATATGCGCCTTTTGTCGTCTGCCCACCGCCCCCATATTTGCATATTTACATAGCTCGGTTTTTTTCAGCTTACTCTCCAGACTCGAACTAATAAGCCGCGCTCGGCTGGCACACGCTTCGATAAGAGCCAGAGAGAGAGAGAGAGAGAGAGAGAGAGAGAGAGAGAGAGAGAGAGAGAGAGAGAGAGGGGCGAAAATTTTTGAGGATGTACAGAGGCTCCGAGAGTCTTAGGAGAGACAAGAGATAACGGAAACTGGTCTAATGAATATGATAATTATGATTACCGGACGGGGATCAATGAATGCAAAGCGATAGAAAGAATGATTCTACGTCGCTATTAAGACATTATGAGGGTCTGTCATCGGACAAAGAGTTCAAAATAACGTCATATGGATAAGTACCAATCAGCGAGTGTTTTGTCTCGAAGAGAAATTAAGCTTAGCAAGATTAAGCTTTGCAAAACATTACAGATCTAGGAGAACTCATCACTCTAATTTATGAGAATATAAATCACCATTTGCTTTATTTCCCATAATGAAAAAATGACAAAATTTTGTGAAACTCATAAATAAAAATGTTGTCTTAGTCCTTGGCAAGGAATCCCTAAATATGTCCTTACGGAGAAAGAATGACGTACAGATGTGTCATGGAAAACACAGTTGTGTGCTGTCAAACGAGAAAAATTTACAATAATGGAAAACTGAATAATAAAAGGCACTGCTCAAGATGTCAGAAGTCTTAAATGAAGGAGGATTTTAATTAAGAAGAGCAACGAACGATGCATCACGGGTAATACCTCACCGAATACAATGCAAAAACCACGAACGAATTGCCTCAAAAGCGCCGTAACCAAGAAAGAGTGAACCGGGAAAGGGGTGAAGGGAACTACTGTATGTCAAATCAAAGAGTCCGCACAAAATTATTGATCGATTCCGGATAACGTTGTAAAATGCATCCCCCTCCCCCCACCTTCACCCTTCCCCCGAACGGCGACTACGACAGCGTCACCAGCAGGAGCGAGTAAGAGCCGGGACTCGGGAATAACGGCATGAGAATCCTATATCCACTGGGCGTACAGGAGTTAACCCCGTTCACATTTTTACACCCCTACGATTCATTTGCATACCTGAGTGGGAGATGCAAGGAAGGAAGGAAGGAAAGAAGGGTTAGGGGATGGGGATTGGTAAGGCCGAAAGGGGCCCGGGGGGGTGAGAAGCGATCGATAAACGACTGCATTGTGATGGCTAATCCCCCCTCTTTCGCTATCTTTCCCTCCCCCCCCTCTTCCCTATTCTAACTACCAAACTCTTCACCATCGCCACCACTTTTCCCCCCCCCTCCTCCTCTTCCTCCCCTATCACGGCCTTTGTCATTTTTTTTCGTAAACTCGAGTCGTTCTCGCTTCTTTCTCTTTCTGTTTCTTTGGATGCCGTTCCTTGGTTGCAGGAAATTTGTTTTCCAAGTCAGGAAATTTCTTATGTTCCGTATATGATTCTTGAAGCACAATGACATTTTTTTCCCTTGTGTGCTCAAACACTGTTACTCTGCTTTGAAAACGTGTCACACGTTCTGATGCATGAACTGCTAGTTTTGGAAACAAACCAGAAAATTTACGAAACCTACGTTTCCAAAGCAAAAATCACGTATAAAGCGGTGAAGGATTCCATATCCTTTTGAAAAATTCTTTTGCGAAACCAGGCTCAGAATGACAAATAATGCTTTGAATGTGAGACCCATAATCCATTTAATGTACCGTGAGTTTAATCAAATTTTAACCACCTGATCACGAAAGTGCAAAATTACAACCAATAGTGTTCGCTGGTTTATCACAAGGTAACGAAAATAATATAAAACTGCTAAAACCCCATGATTAATGGCTGAAATTTTATCAAAAGAACGAAATGATTAAAAACCCATTCAGAACTGTTGCCACAGCCTCACAAAGCGACAGAATTATTATGAATTCTATCACAACCTAACTAACACTAGGAAAAAACTTTTATATATTGTTAGAATGTCTTTGATAGACTCCATCTCATGATCAGAAATCTACCAAATTTCTATATCTTATAATTCTAATTCAACCCAGAGCTCAACCTCCAAGTTAGAGAGGAATAAACTGCTAAAACTTCTGATCAAGAGAAATAATCACAACTAGGCTCATTACAAGAAACTTTCAGCATCACACTGAACCAATATCTTGATTCATTGATGCAGGACCTATAGAAGGATAAGGAGTCCTGATTCGGAGCTTTGCTAAACCAAAACTAACTCCTTAGAACCCCTAAAATTATTCAGATTCGCGATTTTACTGTTTTTTTAAACTTGCTTCGAGGTTTGAAGTTACAAAGTTGTTTAAAAATCTTATTACAGTAAAATATGGATCTTAGTACCTCACATCAGAATATACTAATAAATGTAGTGTAAAATGTTTCGACCCTTAACCTCAGCGCTCTTAATCGTAACGAGAATGCTGTATGTCAGTCACTAATTCTTTTTTTTTTTTCCTTCCTCTTCCCTTCGCATTTTTTTTTTCCTTTAACATCCTTCCGAGCATCGATCACCCATTGCCCGTACCCTCTCTCTCTGCCCGTAACCAACCATGACTGCAGTGCTTCTGGATTAAACTGGAGACAAAAGGTAATATATTAAAATCCCCAGACAAAAAAACCTTAGGCTCATTTCCGCTTCAGAAGGTCCAGGTGTGGAAATAGACTGCAGCCCAGCCAGCTTTCGGCTTAAAAAATTCGATTCTCGCGCGTCTCTCTCTCTCTCTCTCTCTCTCTCTCTCTCTCTCTCTCTCTCTCTCTCTCTCTCTCTCTCTCTCTCTCTCGTGTGCTCTATTGTAACACTGTGAAAGACAAGGATGCTTGCGATTTAAGAAACATAAACAAAAAGTGGTAAGTAAGGTTTCAGAATTATTTAGTATGCACGCATCTCCGGCAGTTACATCCAGAATCAAGAATGGGACCGAAGCACAATCCTTGAAGAACGCCACCACGCAGCCATTACGTCACGGCCGTCAGATGCAGCTCGCGAGAGCCATTGTCATTTTTTGCCCTTTTCTTTTTTTGTACGGCCCCTCAGTTTTTTTTTTTAAGCATGCGGCTATTTGCATACACAAGGGCACACCAGCAGGCTAAGTAGGGCAGAGCACATAGACGCACACAGGCGGGCATAACAGAGACACGGGCTATTTTGCATATTAAAGTGGGGCGATGGGCGACACGCGCTATCCAATGGAGGCGGATCTAGTTCCCCACAACACTGACAGGAGGAGGCACAGATAGGCAGATAAGTGCTAGTGGCAGCAGCGGCGTTGTCTAGAATGACGGGCAAAAGAATAATGAAATGGCTCGTTTAATTAATACGGGAGGCTAAGAGAGGATGAGGAAAGAGTGAGGTCGAGACGGAAGGGAAAATGATGAGAGATGGGAGGGCTGGAAAGACCGAGGAACAGCGAAACGCAAATCCCAAAGGCTTTTGACCTTGAGAGCGGAAATCACTGAAAATGTAGATCGGTATAAACTTCGTGTGTTTAGTTTAAAAAAACTTGGAATTATAAATGATTGACCTAAGTACTCATGTAATAATAGTATCATGTAATACATTTGCTCTAGTCACAGATCCCAGACGAGGGGGTTGAGATGCAGCTCCCATGCTCTTATCGGAATCAGCTCTCTTCTTATAAAGAACATATTACAGATTGCAGCTATTAAGCAAAATGTTAGACACCATTTGTGTCAGTACTGTAAAGAAGGATGGTAAGATCGAGGACTTATTGTTAAGGAAGATCCCAACTAACCTAAAGTAACAAGAAAGAGTCATTTCACTGTCGAATGCAGGCCAATAAGGTAAACCATAGAATTCCAGCTGTGTGTGGCTGCTAAGCTGGAGTAAAGCAAGACCCCTGAAATCGCAGGCATTTTACCCGGTGCAACTTGGAGATGACGGGATCTAGGCATCCCACCTCATAAGTACAATATAATTCATTTCGTAATTCCAGTACCCCACCCTTCGTACCACCCTCTCTCCTTCTCCCCGCCCTCCCCTCCCCTTCCCATCCCAGTCACGAGCCTGACATCTCGCGTGTCCTTTTGAATCCTTTATAACGAGTATCGTGAAAGGCGTTCCAAATTCATCGGGAGACGACGAACCTCCCGAGGCTCATTCGCATTCACCTTTTTTTATTATTCATATGTCATCGTCGCCCACTGTCAAATGAGCACAGTCTCGCGGCATCTTAATTAAAGAGCTCGATCTTGGGCGAATGACTTACAGTAATCGGAAGCTGGCGTTACAACAACAAAGGTAATAAACGTCGAGAGTTTGTGTGACTGTGCCTTTCCATGGATGAAATAATAATCAAACATAATAATAATTAATTATGTATTTGTCAGCTGGAAATGAAGTGTAACTTAAAGCCTGTATAACATGACAATATTCTCATACTGAGGAGCGCTTTGTGGAATCAACAACTCTCGTGAGCCAAATTTCGGCCTACGCCTCCAAAAATAATCTGAAAATTAAAGTAGGATAGTAACACACTGAAGTTCATATAATATGAAGCAGTTCCAAGATGAGCATAACAAATTGGTCTGAAATGTCAACTCTTGTGCAATCATTACAATTACTAACACCACACATAAAAATTCTCTCTCTCTCTCTCTCTCTCTCTCGCTCTCTCAGCAGACTGAGACACACACCTTCATGAGCAATTCACTTATCTTTTGGAACTGTGAACATCTCTTACGACCTCTAGGTTGTGAGACCTGGAACAAAGAAATTTGTACTGGCTGAACTTAAACCAAAATAATTATGACTGCCAAAATTCTTGAGAGAGAGAGAGAGAGAGAGAGAGAGAGAGAGAGAGAGAGAGAGAGAGAGAGAGAGAAACAAAACTACTAAATATTTTTCTTGTCTCCTCAGGTAACCATTTCATTTAATGCAAAGAAAAGTAAGATTACAACATTAAGGGTGAATCATCATGTTTTGGAAGAGACGCTGAAAATAAACGAGTCTTCTCTTTCACTTGAGAGCAGAAAATCCACCTTAAGATTGAGGTACGGGTGTGGTGGGGGGAAGGAGACAAATGGGAAATATTCATTGAGGGGAGGGTGAAAACCACAGACAAATTTTTGGGCGACCAACAATTTGGTTCTTTAATGAAAGTCGTTGAACTAAAATAGCTTTGATGCGACGACTTCTAATGACAAGAATAAATTGTTGGGTGGGTAAATTAAAACTGGTTCTTAACGCTATGTAACTCACGCTCTTCTGGGAATCGTCAAGAATCGTCAAATTCGTCAGCATTCAAAAATTCTCCCTCTCTTGTGCGCTTTTCAGAATGGATATTTCAGCTCAACTTATAAAGTCGCTAAATATATAACAAATGAAGTCGAGCAGTATAGTTTATTGCCCCATAAAATAAGAAAGGACACAAAAAAACGGTACACGTATACAAGTTACCAAGAGAAAACTAGTAAATTCTAAGTAGAGACAAGCTGTTCATTTCCATCTGAAGAATTATAAGTGCTCATTTCATTCCACGGTAACTAAAGATAAGGTATGATCATAACTCATTTCATTCTAGCTGCAGACAAGTTTTTATCAGAGCTCACTTAATTATAGTTAGAGACAAACTTCTATCTGAGCTGAATTATTTTGGCCAACATCGATACAAGCAACCTATTCAAGCATACTATATTCAAACATGTTGACTATATTCAAACATGTTACTCTATAAGTATAAATAATTATGAACGATTACATATCAACAAATAGCCTTGATTATCAACACTATTTTTGAAGACTACGTTACTTAATCAAGATACAATGCTAGAGATATCGTAGCTGGAAACAAATAAACAAAACGCTGTACGCAGCATTAAATGCCATCAGTTTCAGGGAATTGCTATAATCAGTGACGACGACAGGTTAATCATAATATGAAAAATCTTTAAAAGTCACGTAAACAAGGGACTACTTTTAATGAAAAGAAGATATTTACCGAAAAGTATATTTCAGAGAGAGAGAGAGAGAGAGAGAGAGAGAGAGAGAGAGAGAGAGAGAGAGAGAGAGAGAGAGACTTAAAAACGTTCCCGTGAAAGGAAGGATACCAAACCGAACGCCCAAATACGGATCAAAACTAAACGGAGGAGCACATACGTAGGTGAAACAGTGAGGGACACATAAACCTAAATATATCGAGCGGTTTTTTAGCGAGAGTGTTTGTGCGTGCCTGTTTGTTTAAGCGTAAACCCCACGTTAACACCGAGGGGCATCGACTACCTCACGAACGGGATCTTGAAGGTTTGGCGGTGGATTAGGGCCTAGGTTGTGCAAGATGGAGTATGGCGGGGGATGGAGGGAGATTGAGGGGGGATGGGTGGGTTATGGAAGAGGGAGAAGAGCTATTGAAGGCCCAAAAGCCATATCCACACAAGTGAAGGCGTTCTGCAGCTATGTGTATACATACCCAGCACAACAGTTGAATCTGGGGAATGTATCTCTAATCTACTGTAAGGAGCTTACCAAGAGGAATACGGGAATACCTTCGTATTCTCCTACTACCCCCTTCCCCCTCCGTGCTGGCTGAGATTTTCCCTCGATTCAGGAAAAGCCCTTATTATTCGATGCCTTCGCAATGCTCTAATACTTGACAAGTCATCACGTAGAGAATCGGAAAATTCTTATCGCTCACTCTGTATAAATTCAAACTTCTTATTCTTCGGTGTTCGTCCGGTAGCTTCAGTTCGTAAAGCGATGAAGTCTGTTCGTTGCAGCTCCTGAACCGAATCACTCTATTGGCTTAATGATTCCCTGTCATGACACACCGGGGAACCAATGTCTGTTTTCTCAAATGAGACTCACCTAGCACTGTACTGATGAACCATTTTTACTTTTGTTTTGCTGCGGTCAAAACCAGTTCATGCGTCAAGTAGCCTCAGCACGTCACGAACAATGATCAGGTTCTACAAACTGATAAAAATGAATCGAGCAGACACACGACAGACAGTTCAAAGATGAACCCGATTCAAACCAAAGAGGACAAAATACTAACTACGAGCGTTTCAGGGGTACCTTTTGTCGACTAAAAAAAGGAAAAGGTGGGGAGGACGGACGTGGGAAGGGGTGGGAGGGACGTATAGAGGGTTAGGGGCTGACCAAACTGGGCATCCAAAAAGTCGCAGCTGTTGTGGGCGTGACGGCTTATGCGAGGACAACCGCCTTTACACCCAAAATCCCGCCTAAAACTGTCAACATGTGTGTTATGAAGGACCTTATGGTCACTTCCATCGATGGTGACTCTTCAGATCATCCTCGCCTTTCAAACGCAAATTCAAGGACCATGAAATCAGAGCCACGTTCCTCTATTCATTCAGACTGACCATCACCTATTGTCATCCTGGAGACCAATGTCATAGGTATTTTTACTTCTCAACTTGGGCATTTTTTTACGCATGTCTTATTTGAGAACTGTGAATGAAGTATATTCAGTGCCCTAGATCATTAGCGTCAACAACACACGCGAGCCATTTCTTAGTGAACAAATGTGTCCAAATGTACTTTTCGTACAAAAATGAAGGATATCCATTCGTTGGTTTCGCAGACGATGAAAGGTATGTAAATTGACAGCACTTGATTAATCGCGACAGAAAGTTAATATTTTCAAGGACCATTAATGGCTTGTGAATGGAGAGAGAGAGAGAGAGAGAGAGAGAGAGAGAGAGAGAGAGAGAGAGAGAGAGAGAGAGAGAGAGAGCATGGACATGAATTTTAATTCCGTTGGTAGAGGAAAACAAATGAGACCTAAAAACTACAACAATCAGATTCTACGGATAATCGCAAGCAGATAGGGGTCATATATCTGAATATAATTACACAGAACTGTAGACTGCTGAAGTTAAGTATATCTTAGTTTAACCAGACCACCGAGCTGATTGACTGCTGAATACCATAAGAATTATGTTACGCACTTTTGAACAGCGCAAAAGGTTCCCGAGGGAGACGAAGAGTCCGAGCGTAAACAAGCTGGCGTTAATGCCACCTAAACAAAACCTCTGAAAACACACCTGAAACGCTGTTTTCATGGCAATCATATATCCAGTCAAGGCAACGGGCCATTCGAAATTAAAGCGGCTTTTCCGAAGCTGGGCTGAGCTCCGGCCATCACCAGGCGAAGAGCTTAGGCGAGACCTCCCAATCCCTTTTTATCGACACCCGACTCTGCTTCTCTTATCGCCAGCTATCTAACCACTGCTCCGAAAACATTGAAATCACGACAATGGGGCTCAATCAAAAAGGTTTTTAAGAACGATTCCTGCTTTGCATATGGTCAAGTATAGTGCTGGGTGGATGGGGATGGCGCGATGCTATGGGAAGGCGAGGACTGATGAAGAATGGGGGGGGGGAGGGGGCTGACACATGGGTGCTCAGGAAAGGGGATGATGCCCGCATGTTTCACTGAACCAGGCGACCTTGCCTAATTTTCATATTAATATTATTCGATCTGTTGTACTCAGAGTTTGAATCTCGTACAACTAAGTCACAGTCTACATCTCTATTGTCTGTAGGTACACTGGAAAATGAAAGTTTGTGAACTAAGAGGCTTACAATATAACAAGAGATCTACGCTTACCGATTGACCGTCAAGATGACAACCTGTATGTTGTGACACTAAAAGAAGTTGCAGTAGTAGTATCAGAGTACCCAATATATACTGTGGTTAATGTCAAACATTTCCACGAAAGGCAAAAGTAAGCCTAAGATAATTTATGGACGTATTTTTTAACTCCTTGTCTGAAACTACAACTGTAATTGTTGATGGTACTTTAATGTTAAGTAATCACGTGAACAGTCCAGCAAAATTAGTTCACTGGTATCATATAGAAGAGAGAGAGAGAGAGAGAGAGAGAGAGAGAGAGAGAGAGAGAGAGAGAGAGAGAGAGAGTTACCACGAATGAACAAAAATCTTCTATGAGGGGTAGACAAAGTGACAATATGAAACTGAGGTTTGAGTGTCACCTACGACAAGCCTGATTTCTAAGGACTGTATTGATAAAGTATCTGGGATATAAAGACGGAATAATTTGAAAGAATGTTCGACGGCGTAAATTGTCAAATCTTGAGTAGAACCATTGAAATACATACATACCACACTCACTGTACTACTGTAAAGAACTAACATATGAATAAAAAATACAAAACGTATATCCTCCTCCTCCCAGAGAAAGCACAGGCCGAAGAGAAATGTGTCTTCCAGATAAACAAATACAAAGCAATTAAATTCTCTCAAAAATTTCGAAGACTCACAAACACAAAGAAAACTCTCCACAACAGCCTAAACTATCCGCAATCACAACAAACTTTGAAGTTTAAATAAAAGTTTACAAGTTGAAAAGCTTGAGCGCCGAGATAAGAAGTTCAGTTAGAGAACATCCATTCTCAGCTAGATAACCACGAAATCAAAATTCTGCCAGAATTTAACTTACGCATCACAACCCACAATTTTCGTAACAGCTACGTGGTTCGAGATTAAGCGCAATCTGTGAGCGACAATGGGAACAAGGCAGATCCATTCTTATTATCATTCTAATATCCCGCATTGTGTTTATCTCTTCTACTTTAACGTGAAAAAAGAAGTATACCATAGTTTTACCAGACCGCTGAGCTGATTGACAGCTCTCCTAGAGAGGGCTGGCCCGAAGGATTAGACTTAGTTTACGTGGCTAAGAACCAATTGCTTACTTAGCAACGGGACCTACAGCTTATTGTGGAATCCGAACCACATTATAGCGAGAAATGGATTTCTATCACCAGAAATAAATTCCTCTAACTCTTCATTAGCCGGCAGGAGACTCGAACTCGGGCCTAGCGAGTGCTAGCCCACAACTCTACCAACTCGCCCAACGAAGAGCTGCTTTAACGTGAAAAGACATACAGCCTCTTTGTACACAGATCAAAACGATCAGTTAAGTAATCATGAGCCGGTCATGACTTGGCCTCTCAGTTCTGAAACCAGGAAAGTCCGCTCGCTTAGGCAGTTTAACCAACGTTGGCTGAGTGGTCAGGCATTCGAGAAGAGTGACCACCGATGAACGCCAGACACCGCTGGCATATAAGCTACAGCGACCACCCGTGGAGAAATTAGGAAAGAGCTTGTGAGCAAAAATTCAATGCTTGGAAATGTTCAATTAAACTTGGAATTCATGCATGAACAATGAAGCCCGAAAAGCCACCAGAATGAGTATGTAAGTATGAAAGGCAAGTAATAGTGCAAAAATTAACAAATGCACAAAATCAGAAACACAAACTCGCTGTTAACGACGTTTTATGCCATAACTGAACACAAATCCACTTTATGAGTACCATTATATATATATATATATATATATATATATATATATATATATATATATATATACATACATACATACATATATATATATATATATATATATATATATATATATATATATATATATATATATATATATATATATATATATATATATATATATATATATATATATAGAGAGAGAGAGAGAGAGAGAGAGAGAGAGAACGCACAAGCAAGCACTGGCGAGCGCATTTATGAAAAATAAATGTTCTAGTCGACCTTGCTATCATTTCTAGATCTCTTCCCTCCAAACCCACATTACTCTTTCATTAATTCATCACCAACCTCTCGCGCTGCCAGTTGCATGTTTGTGATATCACTTTTCTCTATCATCCTTTTCCTGAAATTCCCTCGAGACTCGATTAATGCTACGAAGTTTACAAATGACGGCCAGAGGCCGGAAAATTGAGGGACAGCGCATTGAGCTAGAGACGAAAGTTCTTGGTAGTTTCACTGGTTCAAAGTTTGGATATTTTTGTGTTAGAGATTAAATGTATATTAAATAACACTACTTTGACTAGATGAAGAACTAGATGACCCATGCAAATTGGTTGGAGTTCACCTTGCTTATACTGAGCTGTCTAGATGACCCATGCAAATTGGTTTTAACGAGCTTCCCTCGAGCTCTGCGATTAAACTCATAATCATTCAGTGATTGAAAAAGCTCTTCTTTGAGAATATTTAATTATAAATGTGAATTGTAATTCTCCATGTATCTTTCCTTCTACAGTTTGTTCTTGGATTCACAAACTAATACGGATAAGAGACAGTATTCAAATAACGCAGAGAGAGAGAGAGAGAGAGAGAGAGAGAGAGAGAGAGAGAGAGAGAGAGAGAGAGAGAGAAATATGCAAATATCATAGCCTCTAAAAAGATGTGAAAAATGGTGAATATAACACGAATTATCCAAAGTTTTAACAACAATTAAGAAAGGAAACAAACTATCACTCTACACATTGATGTCATCCAGTCATTTCGTTCACGGCTCTCCCTAAGCACCATCTTAAAAGTAACTGGTATCTCCCTAAGCACTTTTACTTTCCGTTCTCCGGCTTAGAAAAACAATTTGATAGACGCCAGATCCTCTGCGTCAAAACTATGCTGAAGATCTCGAGACACTTCAACAGTAGCAGCGAAAACAGAATGATTGGTGAGGAGAGGTTCGGCTTGGGGGGAGGGTGCTGGAAGAGGAAGGGGTGGAGTGGGGTGGGGTGGGGTGGGGAGGGGAATATGGAGAGGTGTAGGGAGAGAGTAGAGACCCAAAGATGCTAAAAGAGGGAGGTGGGGAGTTGGATATCAAAAGACTTTTACGTGTCTCTTCTAACACATCCTTCACTTCAAACGCATTCGACAACAGCCTTTAGCCAACGATTACAGTCAAAGCAGCCATTAGGCAGGAAGGCCGAATCACATCAACCCTCACCACCAGGAATTCTACGGCACCTTAAAACGTTTTACTGCTCTTTATGATTCCTGCCATACAGACGCGCACCCAAAACTCAACTGCACATTAAAATCTACGAAAACATGGAACAAAAAGGGAATGCGTGCGTTAGGCAATTAATTGTGGAAATGTCTGTCAACGGACATTTCCGCAAACGCAAAAATATGCTCACCCAGGAAAACACGCAAAAAACTATCATTATACCGGGTAAGGCGTAAGGTAGGACTCTGAGTTTGAAATAAAAAGAAAGAAGGGTTGCTTTTGGACACGCAATAGGATTTGGATCGAGCGTTTTGCAAGAAATTTGAGAACGGAGAGAAAAAGTTATAAGTGGCGTACATGGGGCTAGAGAGACCTTATAACAGAATTGATAAAGATGCTATGCGAAGGATGATGAAGATATATAACGTAGAATACAATCTGCCGAGAACGTTGTAATTTTATAATGACAGCGAAGAGTACGTTAGAGTTTGTCGGCAGAAGAGCAAGTAATTAGAGGTAAAAGTTGGCCCCTGAGATGAGGATGTGCTGTGTTTACATGGATGTATATAAATTTACTGATGGAATGGTATGAAACATCAGAGGAATGAAAGAAGACATAGTTATCAAAGTAGGAGAATTAGAAAAGGGGCCGTGAGTGTGGTGTAGAGTGGCTGATGCTTACAGTGACAATGTTGACTGAGCATTGACTACAGACACTAGTGAAAGGGTTTTGTCAGTGTTGGTAGGTACAAATATGAAAGTGTGACCATGAGTATTGTCACGAGTAAATAAAGAGCCGTTAGTTGACTTGTAGAGGATTTGGAAGCAAATGCAAAGGATCATGTAAGACGTGAGATGAAATGAGTGACAGCTTATCCAAAACTGTGAAAAATAGAGACTCTGAGGCTATTACAAACACACATACATACACATGTGTCGGCCTATATATATATATATATATATATATATATATATATATATATATATATATATATATATATATATATATATATATAATGCATTCAATAATTCATCTGCCGTGGCATATTAAAATACTTTCTTTTCATGTCTTTTACAAAAATGAAAGAGTAAAATTCTTCTTATAAATGACTGCGTTGATTCTGGACGAGATCACCTGAAGCTGTCTTCTAATTTCCAGTGCCTATGGGCAAGGTCTGTGCTTGTTGATTATTATTAAAGTAGTTTAACATCAAAAGACCACTGAGCTGACTTTCAGCGTTGTTGGTCATAATTTGGACACTCACACAACACACGTCTGACCGTTACTGTTGAAACCGTATGAATTTACAGGCTGGCCCGAAGGATTAGAATAAAATACCAGGTCCAGGCCTGAGGCCAAGCACTGGGATCAAATAGGTCATTCAGTACGATTACGAACGAATTAAAATGAATTTAAAAACTGCACATAGACACATATCAACACATACATACAATAAAAGCATTTACACATGTTTCCTTACATACACACTACAAAGATATATTAAAATTCAGAATAAGTTAAGTAGTATCTTAAAATTTTTTTTTTAAATTCGACAAATGCTGTAAGGGTTTTTATGCTTTTATTATTTATTTATCTTTATATTTTATTAATTAGATCACTGTTCCTCATGAACATCAAAATCTGAACGACAGAAAATGTAAAAGATTCGGACAAAATTTCCTTCACTGACTTATTTCCAAAAGCTGACAGTCGTTGTTGGTCATAATTTGGACACTCACACAACACATGTCTGACCGTTAACTGACTTATTGAAAGTTTTACAAACAAATTTATGAATTTACAGGTATAACTCGTTTGTTACTTTTTTTACAGACAAACAAATTTCATGAAATGCGTTATTTTTCATGCCATTTTTTTTTATCTGTAACTCGTTATTTTTCATGCCATTTTTTTTTGTTACGTTTGTTTTTAATCTACAGACTTACTGAAAGTTTTAACAAACAAATTTCATGAAATGCGTTATTTTTCATGCCATTTTTTTCTTATCTGTAACTCGAAAGTTTTTACAAACAAATTTTTGTTACATTTTTTTTTAATCTACAGACTTACTGAAAGTTTTTACAAACAAATTTCATGAAATGCGTTATTTTTCACAGACTTACTTATTGAAAGTTTTTACAAACAAATTTCATGAAATGCGTTATTTTTCATGCCATTTTTTTAATCTGTAAACAGACTTATTTTTTAATTTCTGAAATGCGTTATTTTTCATGCCTCTGTAACTCGTTTGTTACTTTTAATCTACAGACTTATTGAAAGTTTTTACAAACAAATTTCATGAAATGCGTTATTTTTCATGCCATTTTTTTAACCTGTAACTCGTTTGTTACTTTTAATCTACAGACTTATTGAAAGTTTTTACAAACAAATTTCATGAAATGCGTTATTTTTCATGCCAGTTTTTTTTATCTGTAATTCGTTTGTTACTTTTAATCTACATACTGAATGTTTTCATGAAATAAAATCTAGAACACGCAAGTCATAGAGGAAAAATGCGATGAATAAGAAAGTACCTATGGCGGTAATACCCAACTGGAGTATTCATCTTACTCTTACTGCATATAATGAGAGAGAGAGAGAGAGAGAGAGAGAGAGAGAGAGAGAGAGAGAGAGAGAGAGAGAGAGAGAGAATTTTATTCATAAATGCTACTTCAACGTGCGAACAATTTCAAGCAGAAATCAGTCGAAACCGGATGCTTAACCATAAACATCCGATCACATCAACACCAGAATAAAAAAGAGAGGGTGCGAGCATTTGATATGAGCAATCAAACTGGGCCTAACAAAAAAATGGATCCTTTACGGGACAGAGGTTGATCAGCTGCAACGTATTAGGCCATCACTCGTGAATGGAACGCGCCCTTCAAAAGATTGGCATTAATACCCTAATTGATCTTTACACTAGCAAACGAGCCAGGGCACATTAAAGGACTGCTTACCGACAGTTTAGCCTGCGCGGGGACCCTCAACAAAGCGCAACGGACAATGGAGCCTCCGAGCCTGAATGGAGCCAACCACGAGCCGCTTTGCATAAGGCCGCACGGACCTTAATGACTGGTCAAAAAGATGGGAGGTTGCGGTGGCCCATGGTAGCTGTTGACTGCTGCTGCTGCCTCTACCTGCCTCCTTTTTGTTATTTAAATCCTTTCATCGCAAGTCTCGAGAGATCCAAGTGTGGTTCGTGGTATTTAAATTCTCTCTCTCTCTGTGCTTCACAAGGGATGATGAACAGTCGATAACCAATTGGTTCTTAGCCACGTTAAATTAGTCTAATCCTTCGGGCCAGCCCTAGGAGAACTGTTAATCAGGTCAGTGGTCTGGTAAAACTAAGGTATACTTCATTTTTAACAATCAAAGGAAAAGATTCGGTGAAGGTTGCTCGCTGACCTCTGGAGCACCTCCCCGTTAGGGAAAACTCAGAACCGGCGATTTTTCTTTTTGTTTTTTTCGTTTATCTATAACAACATAATGGTTCTTGTGCAGTATGGTCTAGTTGATCGATTGATTGATTGATTATGAAATTTAGGTCTTGAAGACCAAGTGCCGGAACCCATCAAGATTATTCAGCGCCGTAATGAAGGTGAAATATATAAATTAATGATATGATTGATAAGGAATAGGTGAATGACTACATACTAGTCAAATTCAGTGTTAAATATGAACGTTAAAAATGAAGAATGATATTGGATAGAACCAACAAAAAATAAGTATATATTAAACTTTTATATTCAAAACATATACTTAGTATAAGAATAAACATGACTAAAATCTTTATTAAATATACTGACATCATATCTCATTAAAATATCCAGAGTCTTTCAAGCTACTGTTTAATTTCTTTACCTTGAACAGACTATTTCAGGTCTGGGAGTGACTTTCGATTAGAAGGGAGGGTATTTTATTTATATCCCAACAGACATGGACAGTTTCGTTACAAAAACCACTGTACCTCTTTTGATCAAATCAGCATGTTGGGTGAGTAGTAACTAAACGACTGGACACATGCTATTCCTAAAATCTTTAATATTACAATGCTTTCTTGGTTTTTTATAACGTTTTATTGGAATACCATTTCATAATAGTTTAACTATCGGTTTCGGAATATGATTTGACCATTTTAGTTATAGTTTTGAAATTCTAGGTGTTCAATAAGATAATATAAAACAAATAAATTATGCACTGAAAATAACACACGAAGTCTAAAGACAAATCTTATGCGTGATTTCCAAAACTTTGACCGAAAGACAAAACATGAACCGAAACACATACTAAGAAATAAATGATCAATTATGCAGGGTAACCGAGAAGTGATGCTATTACAAGCGAAATAACACTAACAAATAATAAAACACAGGTCTAATTATTTCTAAATCCTCCTTTTAACCAGTTCTGACTTTTCTTCGGCACAAAGGATAGATGTGCTGCTGCTGGGGGCATTATCACAGGTTCAGGTGTCACGCGCCACTCCCACCTCTATTTCTTACCTGCCCTACAATCTAGTCCCGGAGTTAAGCACCTTAATTTTCAGCCATAACGCTGGAGGTCATCGTGTTTTCGAGTCGGGAAATAAAATACGGAACGATCCTCAACCGTTAGGGGAAAAATAATGGAGGGGAGGCAAAAACAGGCCTCATTTTTTTTTTTTTCGACCTAAGACGAACCAGTGCAAAAGAGTGTGGCTGGATGAGGAAACTGAGGGAAGCTAATTTAGATGAGCAAAGAACTGCCGTTTCTAAAGTTTGGCGTGTGTGTATGTAGGTGCACTGATAAAAAATATATAAATGTATATATATAGTGTATATATGTATATAAAATTATAAAATTATGCATACACATACACAATATATATATATATATAAATATATAAATATATATATATATGGAGAAATGTTTAAGTTATGCGGGCATTGTATATTAATATTATATATATATATCTGGTAAAAGTAATCAGTAGATTCTATATACACATATATATATATATATACATATATATATATATATGTACAGTATGTATATATGTATATATATATATATGTATATACGTGCGTGTTTATGGAGAAATTTTTAAGTTTTGAGGGCATTGTGGGTATTAAAATTACATATGTATCTTGTAAAAGTAACCAGTAGATTCTATACACATATATATATATACATATAATATATATATATATATATATATATATATATATATATATATATATATATATATATATTATGTATGTAATATGTGATATTTAGGGAAGAAAACTACAAAAATGTGCGTCAGGTTGTGTTGTAATATCTTCTGTTCCGATTAAGGAATATGCATGTGTGCAAATATGTAGAGAGAGAGAGAGAGAGAGAGAGAGAGAGAGAGAGAGAGAGAGATTTGCGAATACAACCAAACAGGCTCCACTGGCAATACAACAGAAGGCAAAACAAACAAACAAACAAACGAAGAAACGAGGCAAAAAATGAGGTCCATCCATGGCCGTGGTCGTCTCTTTGGTGCAGATCGATGTTGACCGCCCTTGACCACTCGGACCACCCCTACTTTATGGTCTTGACCCACTCCCACCTGTGGCCAGCTACGACACCTACTTTATGGTCGGGATGCCGACAGTCCGAAAACGTCCTCCCACACCACACAAACCATCGCTTACATGCACGCGCCATTGAGAGAGAGAGAGAGAGAGAGAGAGAGTGTTCTACCTACGTATAAAACAAATTAATTTCCCTTTACCAGTCCAGTATATATATATAGTTATATTATATGTACTATTATATATATATATATATATATATATATATATATATGTATATATATATATATATATATACTGTATATATATGTATACAGTATATATTTATATATGTACATATAATGTATACAGTATATATTTATATATATATATATATATATATATATATATATATATATATATATATATATATATACTGTATATATATATATATATAATACTTTTACTAAAAGATTTTACTTCCATCTTACGTACCTATATCCGAAGACGTTCACAAGGTATCAAGCACAGCTGACGTGACAAGACATAATCAGTAGCGAAATATTCATTTTTAAAAAAACAAGAGAAACATCTTTAAAAAATGAAGTTTATTATTCTGAAGGGTTTGTAAATAATGTTGTTATAACTATTTTTATGCGATGGCAAACTGGTAGACAGTTTCATGCTCTCATCCAGTCAAGATGGTAATCAAATGGGTCTGATTATCATTTTCATGTTTCTGCCACTTCCTTTTCTTACTTTTCTTCCATCCGTAACCTATGAAAAAAATTCATCTCTTACATTCCCCTCCAAATCGTTCTATAGTACAGGCCTTAAAAAAGGAAATACAATGACATGGGAAGGAAAGTGGTGAGTGGCAATTTTGAAGGAAACGACGAATAATGATTCATAAGAAAATCGCTACACTTTAAAAGAAACCTCATTATAATAAAAAAGGCCACAAAACGGTCAATATAAAATGTACGGAGGAAAAATAGCAAAGATATTTAAAAACAAATCTCGGGTATCGTCGATAACATGTCCACTTAGGAAAATTGAATTTTACAAATTCCCTTCCAACGGTACTTCAGTATATTAGCCAGAGCTCAGTGACCAGGTTAACCAAGGCCCACGGATTTGACTGCTTTGGAAATCGAGGTTAACGCAAGGCCCACGGATTTGACCGCTTTGGAAATCAAGGTTAACGCAAGGCCCACGGATTTGACTGCTTTGGAAATCGAGGTTAACACAAGGCTCACGGATTTGACTGCTTTGGAAATCGAGGTTAACGCAAGGCCCACGGATTTGACTGCTTTGGAAATCGAGGTTAACGCAAGGCCCAGGGATTTGACTGCTTTGGAAATCGAGGTTAACACAAGGCTCACGGATTTGACTGCTTTGGAAATCGGGTTAACGCAAGGCCCAGGGATTTGACTGCTTTGGAAATCGAGGTTAACACAAGGCCAGGAATTTGACTGCTTTGGAAATCAAGGTTAACGCAAGGCCCACGGATTTGACTGCTTTGGAAATCGAGGTTAACACAAGGCTCACGGATTTGACTGCTTTGGAAATCGAGGTTAACGCAAGGCCCACGGATTTGGCTGCTTTGGAAATCGAGGTTAACGCAAGGCCCACGGATTTGACTGCTTTGGAAATCGAGGTTAACGCAAGGCCCAGGGATTTGACTGCTTTGGAAATCGAGGTTAACGCAAGGCCCAGGAATCTGACTGCTTTGGAAATCGAGGTTAACGCAAGGTCCAGGGATCTGACTGCTTTGGAAATCGAGGTTAACGCAAGGCCCAGGAATCTGACTGCTTTGGAAATCGAGGTTAACGCAAGGTCCAGGAATTTGACTGCTTTGGATATCGACGTTAACGCAAGGCCCAGGGATCTGACTGCTTTGGAAATCGAGGTTAACGCAAGGCCCAGGAATTTGACTGCTTTGGAAATCGAGGTTAACGCAAGGCCCAGGAATTTGACTGCTTTGGAAATCGAGGTTAACGCAAGGCCCACGGATTTGACTGCTTTGGAAATCGAGGTTAACGCAAGGCCCACGGATTTGACTGCTTTGGAAATCGAGGTTAACGCAAGGCCCAGGAATTTGACTGCTTTGGAAATCGAGGTTAACGCAAGGCCCACGGATTTGACTGCTTTGGAAATCGAGGTTAACGCAAGGCCCACGGATTTGACCGCTTTGGAAATCAAGGTTAACGCAAGGCCCACGGATTTGACTGCTTTGGAAATCGAGGTTAACACAAGGCTCACGGATTTGACTGCTTTGGAAATCGAGGTTAACGCAAGGCCCACGGATTTGACTGCTTTGGAAATCGAGGTTAACGCAAGGCCCAGGGATTTGACTGCTTTGGAAATCGAGGTTAACACAAGGCTCACGGATTTGACTGCTTTGGAAATCGAGGTTAACGCAAGGCCCAGGGATTTGACTGCTTTGGAAATCGAGGTTAACACAAGGCTCAGGAATTTGACTGCTTTGGAAATCAAGGTTAACGCAAGGCCCAGGATTTGACTGCTTTGGAAATCGAGGTTAACACAAGGGCTCACGGATTTGACTGCTTTGGAAATCGAGGTTAACGCAAGGCCCACGGATTTGACTGCTTTGGAAATCGAGGTTAACGCAAGGCCCACGGATTTGACTGCTTTGGAAATCGAGGTTAACGCAAGGCCCAGGGATTTGACTGCTTTGGAAATCGAGGTTAACGCAAGGCCCTGGAATTTGACTGCTTTGGAAATCGAGGTTAACGCAAGGCGCAGGGATCTGACTGCTTCGGAAATCGAGGTTAACGCAAGGCCCACGGATTTGACTGCTTTGGAAATCGAGGTTAACGCAAGGCCCACGGATTTGACTGTTTTGGAAATCGAGGTTAACGCAAGGCCCAGGAATTTGACTGCTTTGGAAATCGAAGTTAACGCAAGGCCCAGGAATTTGACTGCTTTGGAAATCGAGGTTAACGCAAGGCCCAGGAATTTGACTGCTTTGGAAATCGAGGTTAACGCAAGGCCCAGGGATTTGACTGCTTTGGAAATCGAGGTTACCGCAAGGCCCAGGAATCTGACTGCTTTGGAAATCGAGGTTAACGCAAGGCCCAGGGATCTGACTGCTTTGGAAATCGAGGTTAACGCAAGGCCCAGGAATCTGACTGCTTTGGAAATCGAGGTTAACGCAAGGCCCAGGGATCTGACTGCTTTGGAAATCGATGGTAACGCAAGGCCCAGGGATTTGACTGCTTTGGAAATCGATGTTAACGCAAGGCCCAGGAATTTGACTGCCTTGGAAATCGAGGTTAACGCAAGAGTCATTCTAACCTTATCATCATCTTGTATTTCCTCTAGTATGAATATTCGTTTTTAACCAGTTTCTAAACAGGATGGAAAATACTCGATAATGTAAATAATATTAAGAGAAACAGAAATCTTAGACTAATCACGTGAAGTTTCCAATGGATACTGATGTTTCCTCTGAATCGTGGTCCAGGATATAATCCAAGGGGACTCCATAAAAACAGCACATTTTGTCAACATAACGTGCATGTGTTATGTGTTAGGGATACTGATGAATTAATCAAGACTTGAAATGCAATCATTCAAAGGAGATTTAAGCGTATTTTCTTAACAAATGTCAAACAAAAAGAAAGATTCCTCTCAGGGAACCTATCCGCCCTCTCCCCCAACAGCGAAACAGAATACATTTGACATATTAAGATTAACGTCGCTCTCTTACTCTCTCACTTGTCAGGCCTAATTTAAGACACCATCGTCCTAAAAAAAGTTAAAAATCATTTTGGGTCTTGCATATTTTTGACACTAATCCTAAAGCTATATAAAAAACATCCAGTTCTTATTCTGTTTATCACTGATTTATTTGAATGTTTATATACGTCAAGCTAATATGTTTTCTCTTTTGCAAAGCTTCTTTATATAATACCCTCGGTTAATCAACCGTTTCATAGACTTGCGGTTATAACAATGAAATAAAACTTTATGCGATTAATTGTAGGAAATTCCCAAGGGAACGTTAAGAAAAATTTCATACTAGCATAAGTTCCATTGCAGTTTTAAAAATGCCTTTAGGATATCCTGTCGGATACAGCAAGCCCTTCGGAGCACAAAACACGCTGCCGTATATATATATAAACTTCTTTGTAATATGGAAGTCGATTGTATGTATAAAAATCCCTCCCAGGTTAAAAATCCCCTCCCCTGTACAAAACTCCCCAAGGCACATAAAAACCTACCATGGCACACTGGGAATAACTCTTAATATTTTCCTTCTGTATCTAATTTAGTACGGGTGCAGAATAACCCGTGGGAACCGAAAGGGAGATAAAATTCTTTGGATACTGACGGGGCAGGTGGTGGTGTCAAAAAGGCTGAATGGAGGTAAAGGGGAGAAGGAAGGGGAGCAACTGGGTGGGACGGGGTTGGGGGAGAGGAGGGTTATTTGTGTGGAAAGGTAGGAAAAGCGCGCGCGCACACACACACACACACAAGGTTACTGCCAATAAAAGGATAGAATGGAGACTTTTAACCCTGTGAACCCCATGGAAACAGGGATTGTCTACGAGTCTGTTGCTGCGTTTTGCTCTCCGACGAATTTTTGTCTTTGAAAGCACTGGTGACTGTCAGAAAAAAATTTTCATATATATAAAAAAAGTATTTTTCTTTTAAACTGAGAAAACACGAAAATGAGAAGGATGTTAGTTTGCCTTTATACGTGCTGGAATAAAGCTTTCTGTTATCGTTACAGACTCGTCCATAAATTTATAACTTTACTTCAACCTTATCTGTACACGGTCTTTATATCATTCTCAACTTAATCTCCCACATTTCTTTCTGTTCCCTTGGAAATCACAAGCACGCCCCACGCTCTGTAAACAATACTCTCGGCACACCTCAGGGCTTAATGATGAAACGATCTCTGGCTATGACTGCTTGAACACAACCCACTCTTTATTATTTATATTATATTATTGATCTTCCAAACTTTCACAGCATCGCCCTCGTCTTAGAGCTCTCAATGTTACACTTGCCCCCTTTCCAACGTAACGCTTACATTTCTTACAAATACAAGGCAAGTAAGATTACCCCTTCATTTGTAAATGTAATTTAAAACCAGAACTGGTGACTCAGATTTGTCTGCATAATTTCCTTTCTTGCCCTAACTGAATATAGCTCATTCCCTTCCCATCCACTACCGATCGTATCCCCTACGCAATCCCATACTTCTCCTGATCTTCAACAAACTCAGCAGCTCTGTCGCCACGACAGCTAAGAACAGGATAAATGGTATTCAGATGAGTTAAACCTCAACTCACATGGTTCTGTCTCTGTGAATGGTTGTCCAAATCAGGCTCCGTCACGACAAGAGAAGTACGTTCATGGCCTTACCTTCTGAAGTGGAAGCAGCAGCAGAGAGAAAAAATTTGTGCAAAAAAGAAAATACTTACAAAGTACAGCACAACAGGCAACCCAGACGCGGTATGCGTATAGGGGAAAGCCCTCTCAAATGAATGGCATTGGGTGTGGTGCTATACACACCTTTTCCACCTTATTGATTACCAGACAAACGTCATTCATCAGGGCTGATATGGTACTCAGGTAGTATTACAAAATATAAGTACTTACAGATAACTATATAGGGGAATTATAACATACTAAGTGGGAATTACTCATTAAATGATTGCACTGCAAAATCTGTCTTAAACATGGCAAAGTATGCAACTTTTGTATATACTGGACATTAAGAAAACAATTTGAATTACTGCTATGAAAGATATACATTTTATCTATTTTCTGTCAAGGAACGCTAAGGAGTAGCATGTGGTACAATTTACAGTAATTAATGTACAGTTTGTTACTTTATATCACATTAAAACTTCAAATCATTACACAGCAGAATGAATGACATTTAGGTGAGGTCAGCAGAAAAAAAAAGAAAGGCGGTGAATTTTTCTTACCATTCCTAAACCTGTGCGTCTCCTGCGAGTGACCAACTATACAAGCCTCAACTGCTACTGACCGGGAAGGCACACGTCTCTGAACAACTCCATCCCCGGCCACCTTTCCCATCCTAACAAAACGATTAGCGCCTGGAAAGATATTACAACCGAAGCTCTTCACTGAACATGTTGAAAGCAAATCAGACAACAGGGGAACGAGACTTTCCCCTTTAAACTAGTCAAAACAGGAAAGCACAACCAAATGTGATTAAGAGGAACAAAAAATGAGAAAAGAAAATAAAGAAGCTTGTAAATACAAATGAAAATCGTAAAAGAATAAAACAAAAATACTACAGAGTGACGCTGTTGTAGTTAGGCTTATTTTCAGAGCTCGGTTCCTGATTGTAACGACTAAAGCAAACTCTTTCCGCACTTTTTTCCCTTAACATCGTCGAAGGCTTTCATCAAAATTCGTTTGATGAATGAAAAAATAATTTTCATTCCAATTTCCATATAATTTGAAATATTGCTGAAGAAATAAAATCTGTTTATAGTACGATGCTAAGTCTTATTTCCTTAATAATAATAATAATAATAATAATAATAATAATAATAATAATAATAATAATAATAATAATAATAATAATAATAATCAACGCATTGCAAACCTTAGTTAGACTTAGAAGACAAAACCTAAACATACTGCTGCCTTAATAACGGTAAGGCTTCACTTATCGTATAAGTATAGTAATCTTCAATTCATCCAAAGTCATAACGGTGCTTTTAATCTTCGTGTCAATGAACGAAGCAGCATGATGGTGATACTACATGAGCACTTCAAACAAGACGACGCTAAGGTTACTATATTTCTACCATTTTGGTCGAAATATTCCTGCCTTCTCTCAAACGCCTCCTTCAGAAATGTCAGTTCCACCTCTCTGATCAAATATCTCGATTCCATCATTTTCCTGCGGCGACGTCATTATCATTCAGGACATTATAGGCGGGGAGACAAATGACAAAGCTCTAGACTAGCGAGAGTAAACAGACAAAGAAAGAGACCTCATTTCATTAGAATGCCTCCTTGGACAATTCCGCCAGAATGACTCGAGCCATTCTACAGAAAAATAGGCGACTTTAATAACGTCAATCATCCATCCGGAACCTTCCCTTCGGGATGAATAAATCATGAGTTTTCGAACAAACTCAAATAACAATAGCGGTCTGATTAGGAGGAAATATACCACATTAGCTGTATTTCTTTTGTCGTAGAAGAAGCCAAAAAAGCCGCCTTGGTGAGTACATAGGGGTACGCTTCTTATGGCAAAATCAATACACGATTCCTGTTCACTTTCTCGACTCCTTTCATAAATACTCGTCAACACTGTAGGCTAATCTGGAGCAAAGGTTTGCAAAACCAACCAACTGCAGTTAACATCATTATAAAGGAAGTAATAAAATGAGAGAGAGAGAGAGAGAGAGAGAGAGAGAGAGAGAGAGAGAGAGAGAGAGAGATTCTACAAAAATACAACGAATATACGTTTAGGCAGGGTAATCACTACAGTCTTCCTACCCAAAGGAAACAGCAAGCTGCTTGGAATTACTTCCAAATTTAACTTACTTTTTAACTATTTCTATATTTTTACTTCGTCTCAAGGATAGGTAAATACGTCACACACGGGAGAAAATAAATAAAATAAATATTATGTGCATATTTTTGTTTTTTCTTTCTTTCTAAAAAGAAAAAAAATGGATTAGATTTGCTTATGTACACGAGGACAGTTTTCAAAAACTAAAATCTACAGAAATGCAAAACCCTAACTCCTCGAAAACACACCCAAGACAGAAATTAAATTCATCAAATTCAAATATTCAAAGATCATCTTTTTCTTTCTCTCTTTTATTTGATAGAGACGTTTCCACCCAAATTAGAATCGACGGAAGAGAGAGAGAGAGAGAGAGAGAGAGAGAGAGAGAGAGAGAGAGAGAGAGAGAGAGACTTTCAGTCGAAAATTTCGTCTGTAATCAGAACTTTATGACAACTCGTCCGAAAACTCTAAGTCACATCCCATTTCTTTAATCAGCATAGCTATCTAATCTCGCGTTCAGAAAAGGGGCTACGATTGGCTGCCACTCCTCCGACAGAATGGATGATTGGTCGCGATGAATAATGACGTCACAGACTGATTTGGAGAGTGGCTGGCGCATATAATGACGTCACTGGTTCAAGATGGAAAAGTTCATTTCACAAGAGTGTTTGCACACACTCAAACTTCATCGATGGGGCCCTGAGTATAGCAAACAAATCAATAAGATTGAAAGACGGAAGACCACGTCTTCTTCGGGACCCCCCACACCCACGCCCTCTCCTCCCTCCTCCACCCAAATCAGACCAAACCCACCCAGCTACCCACCCACTCTCACTCACCAGCAAAAGCGAAGGTAAGGAGAGGAAAGATGAGATAATGTAACGTCATGTATACATACATATGAATATATATACTTACACATACACACACAATATATATATATATATATGTATACATATATATATATATATATATATATATATATATATATATATATATATATATATATATATATATATATATATATATATATATATATATATATATATATATATATATATATATGCGCGTTGAGAACCGAACGATTACAGTAACCTGTTCCATTATCTCATCTTCATGAAGGAGCGTCCTGAACAAACCAAATGCCGTTCTAGTTTGTTTATTTCTCCGACTAAAGGGGGCGAAAAGGGGGAAGGGTACGAATGGCCCTGACTAATGTTAGGGTGCCTGAAACGACCGAGGCAATTTTGATAAGTGAAAGGTCCATTTGAACTCCTTTCCTTTGAAAACGATACAAGCCGTGGAGGAGTTTGTAATGTGAAGCCTACGCATCTCTCTCTCTCTCTTCACTCACGCTACTACTTTAGAACTCTTCGCGCAACGGTCGCGGATCTGGAACTTTATTTTCACATCGCCACAGTCCACAGAGAGATAAAAAGAAGAGAAATAGAAAACAAAACACTATCATGTCAAAAAGAATTTATCTAGAAGTCTGTCAACAGCTCGGGAAATCCGAGGAAAAAGAATGGAAAAAAGGGAAAATAGGTTCTATCTTCGAATGAAGCCACAGATGGGCAACTTAAGAGTGAGTAAACGGCAGCCTCTTTTGTTGGCCGATTTAAATTAAGAGCAAAATGTCTAATACCAAATGTAACTGAACTTTGTTGCAAAATGAAATTCTCATCCTGTACCTGGAAACCTTCTACCTTTACAAACCCTAAACTGAAAGACAAATAAAAATGACATGAGAGTTATTATTCTAGGAATCTAGGAATATGTGGAATCTCCTCAAGTTATACTATTCTCATTCCAGTAACGGGTGACTTTTTCAGAAAAAAAAATAAGAGGAATACTGTATATATATATATATATATATATATATATATATATATATATATATATATATATATATATATATATATATACATATACATATATACACTGGCACGTATCATCCCAAACGAAGAAAATATCGGGTCAAAAAGAATAAGTTTGATATCATTTGTACAAAGAAGGAGCACTAGAGCTAAATTTAAGTGTTATTCTCCTAGCACTGATGTTATTACACGAAATTACAAAATAGTAAAGTTTTCGGTAAAACCCCCAAGAAACATTGCATACGAAAAAAACAGTAGGATGTAAGGGATTAACAAAGTTAAGGGAAAAATGGCTCGGTTGCTGTTTCTATTGCCTATTATCTCACCGCAACAGCGGTGCACATAGAAAAGCTAACTAAAAGGCAGTGGTATATAGAACAGCAGTGCAGCACGGAACTAACGCACACTTGGAACCCGTAAGTAGGCCCCGTAAGTTGGCGCCTCACGCGGTGCACTGTAGGCACTGGTTCTTTGCAGGGTCCCTTTCATTGTAGATCCGTTTATATTCTCTTCTATGTTACTTTCCACTCCCTCCTGACAATTATTTCATAAAATGCAGCTGCGAGGCTTTGCCCCTGTTGCACGTCTGAAACATTTTCACTCCCAATTTCCCTGTCAGTGCTGAATTACCTCACAGATCTCAGCGCTTGGCCTTGGGTCTAAATTTCATATTCCATTCCATCATAACGCCATAAGAGCAGGAGTACAAACGTAGTTTTAATTCGACTGACTCATAATAAATAATTTAGCACAAATTAAAATGTTTATCAAAGTGTGAAAATGTATATATTTTCTTATGTTTATAACCATGAGTGGTGTTAGAAGGCCCAAATGTTTGAAATACAATATGGGAAAATTGTGCAATTACTCATTTTATGCTTATTTTTTTTTAAATTCAAGTATATATACTACAGAAACTAAAATAAAGCGTGAAAAAAACAAATAAACAAATCATCACAGAACTATAGAAGCATACAACACTTTTGTCAGCTAAGAAATAAGAAAAAAGTATACAAGTTAATCTCTGAATGAAGGTCGCGGTGGATTAGGAGAACTTGAAGGTGTGCCCTATAGTTCAGACCTCCAAATGACCCTAATAATTCAACAAACATCATACAGGTGATCTCGTTAAGCTACAGAACCTGACTCTGGGATGAAGGACGATTCATTAGATCCCTCAGGAATTTCCCTGTAAATTTCCCAAATCTCAACAAGCCTTCCTGAAGGCTGTCTCCCAGATGAGGACCTGCTCGTTCGATCCTGGACAAATTTGACGGAACTTCCTGGGGAAGTTGGTTAGGGGATAAAGAGAAATTTAAAAGATTTTCAACATTCAAGAAGTTCTGAGTGTCAGGTCATTAGAATTTGGGTAAATTTTTATTATAATTCTTGGGAAGGTGGAAACGGGTTAAGGAACAGTTTCGTAGATTCTGAACACATTCAGACAAAACTTTCGAGGCAGATTGACTACGTGATAAAGACCAGGTCTTTAGATATCTGACGAATTCTCCTGGTACTTTACTACGGCTATTCCTGGACGAATTTTCTTGATATCTCCCAAGATTAAATACTAGTCTTTAAGACTTCGGGTTACTTCTCAGGAAATTGGGAATGGGCTTAGAATCAGTACATTTAAAATTTAACTACTTTGTTGAAGGCTACTGGCCATGGGTTTTGGACTAGTTTACTGAAGACTGATAGTTATCTGCAAAGAGATCGGCGCTAAAGATAGTTTTTAAATATAGGTCTCAGGCCAAGAGAGCCTCACGACAAGTGTCCTGGCCCACTGACAACAAGATTTGAATGAACTCCTCAGGAAGAGATTTTCCAGTACATGGTCAAAACACGTCGGGCTTTGTAAGACCTCTAGCGTTGCACTGTACCACCTTGGCACGCAGGCAGTAATTGTATCTGTTGCCAGGACTATGGTCAAAGATAAAATTTAATTCCAAATATTGCTTATCTAAAAGCAAACACACTTACATACATTTACACACACACATACAAACACACACGCACATAAGTATACACGTATATATACACGCGTGTGTGTGTATGTGTTTTATGGTTACAAAACACACCTGGCGAGAGTTACTGGGTTCGAATACCAGCTAAGAGCAGGACAACATGAAAGCGTTCCTTTAAAACCCATTTTACCTTCAGACACACTGTTTTAGAGAGAAAAATCGTCTCTCTCTCTCTCTCTCTCACACACACACACACACACACACACACACACATATATATATATATATATATATATATATATATATATATATATATATATATATATATATACATATAATCGAGGGGTCAAAGTCGACTGTTTCTGAACAAATTGCCAAGTTCGAATCTACCTTGGTAGAAACACCTATCAATTATACTTTCCCTTCGGGTGTAAGTTACTCCTAAAGCAGTGACCTCGGCATTAAATGAGATTTGCCGCTTAATATTTGTGAAAATATAAAACAAGTCATGCAGGTATGAAATAAAGACACAAAGACACACATATATATACATATATATAAGATATTTTACACATGTATGTATATACTATATACATATATATATATATATATATATATATATATATATATATATATATATATATATATATATATATATATATATATATATAAATATATCATAATAACACAGTGCACGAATTGGTGGAATCTTATTTTTTACTGCACTATCGGTACTATCCTGTAACAATGACCTATTTCAATTAGTCTGTTGTGTACTTATAGTAGAACCAAGCACCAGTGTATACCAAGGTGATTCAAGAAACAGAAACAATAATCGGGTGCATTAAACCCACATGACATGCTGGAAAAATATGACTGTAAATTGCATCGATGATAATATTCCCCACGTGTGAAAACGTATACTCTTACATTCAACTTCCTCACCACTATCGCCCAATCTTCTCTCTTCTACTGCCTCTTCCATCTCCCGATCCTGTATTTTGAACTCGTCCCGTTCCAGATTAAAATGGAAACAAGAGTGATATCTGACGAGATTTTTAAACTTTTCATATCAAGTAGTAATTTCACGCCCGACGGCAAAAACATCCGATTTCTTTTCAAAAATTTCAAGAAGTTAGAGCTCCGGCATGAACGCCATTTGTGTTTGCTAAAGGATGCGAGAGGACGGGGATGGAGAGAGAGAGAGAGAGAGAGAGAGACCAGCCTACTCCATTATACCATGGAAGAAAGACTCCTACCATCCATTCCATTTCACAACATCCATGGGTCTTTCAAAAAGACGCTTCTATGTTTGCGGTGCTGATCTTCGGAGGAAAGAGGACGAGAAAGAAACACGTAAAAAAATGCTCCGAAGTTTCTTCGGGGCCATCGAGTTTTCTGTACAGCCGCTACATCGTATAATCAAGGCCATCGAAAATAGATCTATATCTTTCGGCGGTCTCGGTATAATGCTGTATGAGCCGCGGCCCATGAAACTTTAACCACGACCCGGTGGTGGCCTGTCCTATATCGCTGCCAGACGCACGGTTATGGCTAACTTTAACCTTGAATAAAATAAAACCTACTAAGAATAGAGGGCTGCAATTTGGTATGTTTGATGATTGGAGGGTGGATGATCAACATACCAATTTGCAGCCCCCTAGCCTCAGCAGTTTTGAAGATCTGAGGGCGGACAGGAAAAGTGCAGACGGACAGACAAAGCCAGAACAATAAGTTTTCTTCTCCAGAAAACTAAAAAGTTTGGGAAATCTGTCTGTCATTACGTTGATCGCATTCACAATAGCAACTCATCAGTCAATGTTTGTTTTTCGTGACCTCGATCGCTTTCTAACCTTACGGCAAAGAAGAATCCCTCGACGCCATTTTTTTTAGACTTTTTCACGTCTCAAGATAAAAACAAGTTGATTACGTCAATTATAACAAACAGAAAATCTCTGCAACGGGTGGTTTGACAGATAAAACAGGGCATACCTAATTGGTCCATTTGGATTAAAGATAACAAAGATCTTACCCTTTATCATAATTACATATAAGGTACATTCAATGATCCAAAAAATGACGTACTTTTGTAAGCCAGACTTGTAAACGAGGATTCTTAAGTTTTCTTCCTTACCTTGCCAGGTAAGTTTGAAGCGTAGTACTGTGAAATTGCCATTTGAATCTGTTTAGTGCTAATATATAAACAGACATATATACGTCTAAAATAGCTATATATATATATATATATATATATATATATATATATATATATATATATATATATATATATATATATTAGCTGACCAATCCGCCACTGTCCAGGAAAAATCTAAATGACAACCGATAAACTCTCTCTCTCTCTCCCTCTGATTCTCTCTCACTCTTTCCCCTCTCTCACAACCGCTTGACTCTCTCTTTCACTTTCTCTCCCTCTCCCTCACTTTTTCCCTCTTTCTCCTCCCTAACACCCGCTCTACTCTCTCTCTGACTTCCTCTCCCTCTCACTCTCCCTTTCCTGTTAAGATAGTTGCTTCAGTTACACTGCCCAGCATTTTTGACATTTTTTATTTCACCCCTTCTCACCCTCCTAGTGGGGCTGAACTTGGACTTAAAGGGCATCAGGGGTGTTACTATTAATCTCAGCGACCTAGAAAACTATGGATTAGATACTAATATCTGTCATTTTTGACGTTTTATTATTCACTTCTCATCCACCTTTCCATTGAGGCTGAATTTGAATTTAAAGGGCATCGTAAGTGTCACCATTCATCTCAGCAACCTCGAAAACTATGGATTAGACATTAATATCTGTCGTTTTCGTTATTTTTACATGTGACCCCCTTCCCCCCCCCAACCTCTTTTGGTGCCAGTGATGTCTTGCCCCTACAGTATTCTTCTCCAGATAGTAAGAGTTTATTTCATTACTGAGTCTACTGGCAGAACCAGCCCCGTTTCAGGGAAGCCCTTCCCATCCCCAGCTCCATTGGTGACCTTTGGTGCTAGTGATGTCTTACCCCCACAGTATTCTTTTCGAGACAGTAAGTCATATGTATACCAAGTTTGGTTGAAATTGTCCACTTGTGTTTCAGAGTTACGGTGGAACATACACACATATATACATACATCCATTTATACATATATATATAAACTAGACAAGTAAGTCCTTTCAACTTTTCAAGGCGATGTGGGTGAGCCGATACCGTAATGGTCCATGCTATCAGATAAGCCAGTTAAGCCCATCACTGTTACGAGAAAAATTACTTCCGTTGGGTGATGAAGACAGAGGCTTGCACCCTCATCCCTTCTGATAACCACGTGTGAATGAAAAGTTGATAATGTAACCATAAAGCTGTAGTAAGAGCAGTAGTAAACGACAATGAATAATAATAAAAAAAAAAACTTGTTCATCCCCTTGTTTCATCTTCACAGCACATTTTTGGTGAATGGGCAAAGAATTTTTGGAAAAGTTGGTAATGAAGACTGAAAAGAACAAAGATTTTTATCCAAGATGAAAAAATAAATGTCCAAAGCTTGCGGAATGCCTGCGCCTCTGAAAGCGTGTATGAGAGAGAGAGAGAGAGAGAGAGAGAGAGAGAGAGAGAGAGAGAGAGAGAGAGAGAGACTACAATGGCTTCCAAAGAAAAGCAAGACAAACAAAGGCACACGAACTCATTACCAGAGAAAAAAGTCGCACCTCGAGTCTCGTAAATTGGCTGTAAACTTTAATGAGATAGTTTACAGTAACAGGGATGAAATTCGAAACAAGTGTTAAGTTAAAAGGGGGCTTGTTAAGTCGAACGAGCTTGTTAGAGCGTCGCTAGCCACCTGCGTCACACGCCTGGAATACTGATCGGCAAATGTCATTATATTTATTAATATATGAACAACAACCTCGATATAGGGACTTCCCCGCGATGCTGAAGGACAAAATATTAACGGCTTCTCCAACAGCCACGGCTGGAAAACAAATCCGTCTACAGAAACGAGCTGAGGGCAAATAAGAAATATAAGGAAAAGACGGGAAAGAAAAACCTCGGGAGATATGAGAGGCGAAGGCATCATGGCTCCATAATTTTTTCCAACCCAGATACTAAGAGAAGGGAAAACATCATTAAAGTTTTCCAGGCGTCTTATGCTGCCGAGAGATTTAAGCTGTCGTGGATGTATGTGAATTCTTTCAATGGAGATAAACTATGACCATAAGGGCAGGAACACAAACAAGAACTAGATGGATTTGCCAACGTTAATTCAGTTAAATGATATGTAAACTACAAGGATGACATGTGTACCTAGCTTTCATCATGTAAATGGAGAATGACGAAAAAGTAACTGTCTGTTTCTCTTTATACAAACATACACTATATATATATACATATAATATATATATATATATATATATATATATATATATATATATATATATATATGTCAAAAACTAGACAAAAAAAGGACAAAGAAAAAATGAGGTATTCATACCATCGCTGGGTATCCTATCCATTAAAAAAAAAAGCTTACAATGACTGCAAGAAACTAACAAAAGCCTAGAGGCTTTAACAGACATTACAGCTGATATTTCCAAGGTCTAACAGTAATGTAAATAATGCCGACGGATGGATTCCAAGTGCAAAACATAATACATGAATATCGACTCGATAAAGGGAGAGAGAGAGAGAGAGAGAGAGAGAGAGAGAGAGAGAGAGAGAGAGAGAGAGAGAGAGAGAAATTCAACAGCAAGAAAAGACTAAAAAAATTAGATTAGAGTAAATTCTCTTAATGAAGAGATATGTCCACCCAATATGCCGGCAGCGAAACGAACCTCCGAAGCAACGCCGCAGACTTGGAGATGGGAAGAAAGAATTAACCGAAGATGAGCGAAAGAAGCAAAACGAGGCAAAGGGAAAGTGCCAGTGGTGGGGACAGGAGCGGTGGGGTGGGTGGGTGGGTACCGGGTGGGTACCCCGTGAGGGGAGACCTCCGAGTGGAGAAAGAGAAAGAGAGGGAAGAGAGCAAGGGAAGGACTGGGCTCCAGCAGTAAAGTACAAATGGCGGGAAACTTTATTCGAAAAGGTGAACGTCGTCATTTGAATTCTGGCATTATTAATACCGGTACGGAACCCGGGAGAAATAAACAACTTGGACAGAACGGTATGCAATCGATCAACGTGACTGCAGCATGATGGAGCGGAAGACTGAACCGGTCGATATCTCCTCATCATCAGCGTAATGAACTAACGAAGCCAGGCGCGATCATTCGAACACGCCTGATATCTCATTTGCGCGCCAACCCGCCATCTTATTGCTGCGCTCATCATGGACAGGCGCGCTGGCGTCTCCCTCAGATATTAAACAATCGCCCGAGAGATAAGGAGCCCGGCCAAGATTTCTGAAGATGCGGGGGTTTACGGGTTGCTGCTCGAAAATGGTGTTGTAAGGGCTGCATTTTTTCTTCCTGCATGATGACCGAACGCTTATGCAAATTAAGAAATCAACTGCAAAACGGCTCGTAACAAAGAAAGCCCACCTCCTTACAATGGCCATGCTTTAGAAAATGGATACGGAGTCATTATGCTTCTTGTATATTGTTTACGTTGAAATACGTATCAGTGTATACTCCCTCTTTCTCTCTCTCTCTCTCTCTCTCTCTCTCTCTCTCTCTCTCTCTCTTCTGTTTCCATAAATTTATAAATTAGCCTATAGTTACACTAAGCAAAATTTACATGTATATAAACAACTATAGACACATTATATATATATATATATACATATATACATATATATATATATATATATATATATATATATATATATATATATATATATATATATATATATATATATATATATGCATATACATAGTGAGGATACAGGCTATTTGCAACACCTTTGTGTGTGTATACACACACACACACACACACACACACACACATATATATATATGTGTGTGTGTGTGTGCATGTGAATAGGAATGTGAATGTGTATGAGTGTGTGTGTGTGTGCATGGCGAAAAACAATCAGTGTGTAAAAAATCCTGGCGAAAACAACAATCCCCTAAAAACATTATTTAAAAATGCAATGACAGACGGTAAGGATGACTGCCTGACTGGAAAAAAAAAAAAAGAAACGTGGCGTAATTTCAGTAAACGTCACCGAGGAGACCCAAGTAAGAGATGCATCTTCCATATCGCCGTGAAAGTTGGAAACAAGTGGAAGAAATAAGAGGAGATCTTTAGCGTTGTAAACGCAAGAAAATATCCGATAAAAACCAAAAAAGTATACTTTAAAAACGAATACAAATCAATAAAGATGATGAAGAGAAATAGACAGTAATAGAAAGTAAAGAATTCGACCTGGTAACATGGGGAGCAGAGTATCAGAAACAAACAGGCCTTGGAGTCGTAGACGCGACGACAAATCCATAAATAACAAAAAAAAAAAAAAAAAAAAATCCGAGTCAGCATTACTTAGAAATGCAGACACATGAATAAAAAAATTCCTGAAAAAAAAAAAAGTGCGAAAGAAAGGTGAGACCTCGATCCGGGGGAGAAAAAGTGCAGAAAATAAGTGCAAAGTGTCACAAGTGAAGAAGGTGCAAGGCGCAATAAAAAGTCCTGGGAGAGATCCCGACATTTTCAGGCTAGTCCCCACAGTTTATGGCCGGGAGCCGAGGCAAGGCAAGACACGACGCCTGCCATCAAACTGCTCCCTCAATTACCACGACAAATTATATGTTCACGTTCGCGCCTTTAAAACCTGTATTCTGTTCGCTTCCCTTTTTCCCTTCGGCAGAAGAGGAAAATAGGGAGGATGAAAGGCGACGAATGACAACTTGCAGTGTTGCTTTCAGGCTCGCAAGAAGTATTGTTCCATTCTGTTCCGATTTCGTCGTTTATTCGTGCTTTGTCTGCTGACGTCATGTTCTTTGAGACAGAATGCACAAGGCAATAACTGCAACACGAATGCCATAAAAACACAGTCTCAAGATATTCTAATCACAAAATAAATCCCCATCAATATCACTGCTCTCTCTCTCTCTCTCTCTCTCTCTCCAAGATCTTATTTCACTCCTAAAATCGCGTCGTTCCAAGAAAAAACATTATCTATAAGAGAGGGAATGACGTGATTTATATGAATAAGAGAAAAATATGATTTTCGTGGATACGAGAAATAATGACCTTTATGAATGGCCAGCATTTCATCACATTTACGCGCGTGAGTTCGTGCAGCAAATTATAACTTAAAAGCTAACTAGCTGGCGCCAAGGAAAATCCTCCGAAGGGTATAAAACGAAATGTTTTGAAAGAGGAATGAAAAGAAAAAAAAAAGAAATATGCGTGCTTGGCACGGCAGATTCCACCCAAAGAGCTGTTCATTAGCACTTGCTTCTCTCCTGATGGCTCCCTTTCGTCATAAAGGCGAACTTAAGAAACTGCTTTAATAATATACGATACAGAGACTTATTTTCTACGCGACGTTCCTCGCGTCCTCTTATTACAACAGCAGGTTCTGTAAAAAGCTGAATAGGAAATTCGATTTTCCTTGTTAAATATGCTTGCCTGGCTAGCTCTCTCTCTCTCTCTCTCTCTCTCTCTCTCTCTCTCTCTCTCTCTCTCTCTCTCTCTCGCAGTCTGAGTGTACACAGTTACAAAGAACTGCCAACAAATAGTGCAGACCTGAGCAATAGGACTTGTCAGGACGTTACAAAGGAAATTTCTAACTAGAGCGTGTTTGTTTGTTTGTTTGTGCGCGCGTGTGAAAGGAACAAAGAAAGGAGAGAGAGAGAGATGGAAGAGAGCTGAGGAGAGATGAAATAAGAGGCGAGGGAAAGGAGGGTGCGGGCGAGGGTGAGTTGGAGTCGGGTTTTACGCCGGAGAAATGAAAATATTGCTGAAAAGTATGCAACATCAACAATATCCCTATTATATATTGAAATTTTCCCCTGACCACCTGGAACAGCTCGCATCCCCCGCTGTGCCTTCTTCTGTAAAATATTGTAAAGCTTTATCATTATGGCTTACTCCAACACCGGGTCCTCTCCCACTACGCCAGTAGAAGAGAGAGGGAGAATAGAGGGAACAATAATGACGAGGCGTTTTCAAATATTGAAGGAATACCAGTGGGTGAAAACAACGAATGTTAAGCATGGCGTGAACATTTCAAAATGATGAAAATGAAAAGATGTTCAAGAAATTTTGTGCGCTTAAACAAATGATCCTATTCATGATGGCCCTGCTGGCCAAAGAAATTTTTCGGGAACTACTCTCAAATCGCAATATTTTGCTACGACACTGGAAACGTAAAAACTATGTGGAAATTATGCTATGCTACTACAGAACTGAATTGTAATTAACATAAAAATGATTAAGCTGGAATGAATTTCATTTTCAATACCCTCTATTTCAAGCACGTTGAAATGATGTATGGTTCAGCTTTAAAGGTTCAAGTTTTAATGAAAAAAATCAAAATGACATAACCAACAGAAAACAGAATGCCACTGAATTGAATGTGCCTATTTGTGAAAAAAGTTATGAGTTCAACTACAGATATGATGATAAAATTAGTAAATAAACAATTAAAGGATCAAACATAAAATACATAAATACCTGTTATAAAAATGTGGATCTGCTAGAAGCCATGTAACATTTCTGAAAATTTCATTATTATTATTATTATTATTATTATTATTATTATTATTATTATTATTATTATTATTATTATTCTAAATGCTCATACACTAAATCAGAGGGAGCAGAACGCCACAGACTTGAATGGAAAACTACAAAACTGAGAAATAACGAGAAAGGAGTGGATGTAAGGGAAAATGTTAATAAGCGGTTGGTTCGTGTGTTTGCCAGTAAATGTAACAGATGACGGAAGGAAAAGTGAGTCATGGAAATCGTGAGGCAAAAAGGTAACAGGGGTATGTGCAAAAGAAGAGACATGAGTGTTTATGGAAGCTAAGGTGGGAACGCATGAAGTTACTGTTGAGCCAACGTTCCTTTAAGGAAGTGAAATGTGGAAGTTGAATGCGAATGGAAGAAACCGGGTTAAAAGTTGCTGAGATAAGCTGTTTGGGTAATATATGGGGCGTAAAAAGAATTGAACGGCGAGAAATGTGGCGATACATTGTGTACGTGAAAGGATGCATCGTTGTGTTTTGAGGTAGCTTGGTCATGTGGGAAGAATGGAAGACAACAGGTCGGTGAAATGAAAAAGGTGTATGTTGGGCGATGATAGCACGAGAGTCAGACCTAAAAAGGTCTAGATAGTTGGCGTAAAGATGTATTATAAAGGATGGTACTTAATATCCAGGAAGTACTTGACGCTTGCAAGATACAGATAAAATGGTACAGTTTGCGTAAGGAACCGACGTGTGTGTGAGGAGAATAATGCTGTGGAAGTTTGAATCAGGCACGACAATCATGGTTTTTTCTCCTGGGAAACCGTGTATATATATATATATATATATATATATATATATATATATATATATATATATATATATATATATATATATATATATATATATGTGTGTGTATGTATGTATATATTTCAGCCCTTGGTCAATGCGATTATGCAATATGGCAACACAAGTGACTGCGTTATTACAGATTCTTTCACGCGTACTAGTAGTCTAAAATACATTTAACCAAATAGTCTGCATCACTTACGTTTTCGATTTAAGAACCATGAAGTTGACATTTTCTTTAAAAGCTCACACACACATACACTATTTATAATATATATATATATATATATTTATATATATTTATATATATGAATATATATATATATATATATGTGTGTGTGTAAATTCATAAATGACAATGGTAGAATGAATACACAAAAGCCACCACTTGAACAGAAAATGGAAGGTGTCCTTGAGTGAACTCTCATGTAACTGAACCCTAAAGACTAGCTCTTAGATATAAAGGCTACGGCACCCTCTCAGGCCTACGATAACTGGTTATTTGGTTATCACCATGTATAAGGCAATTATGTCTGACACCTCAGATGACCCCTAAGCCCAAAAGAGAGATTCCTATTATCATTCTCCAGAAGATGAACTCATATGGAAAAAGCCGACAGTGGGCCAAGACTTGATTCAAACTTCCAAGGAATTTGGTGTTCGTTTGAATGAAAGTATAGAAGATAACAGGATATACAGAAAGAAGAGATCAGTTATTAGAAAAAAGACAAATGAACGAATGAATAAACAGGCAGATAAATATGTAACTAAAAATGGTTTAAGTACCAGAGAACTGCTTTAGGGTCGCTTGAACTTCTGAGGTGCTAACTGCTCAACGTTCTTTGGTTTTGCACGCTGTTGGCCCAGCGTTCGAGTCTCCGTCCGGCCAGTGAAGAATGAGAGGAATTTATTTCTGGTGACAGAAATTCATTTCTCGTCATAATGTGGTTCGGATTCCACAATAAGCTGTAGGTCTCGTTGCTAGGTAACCAACTGGTTCTCAGCCACGTAAAATAAGTCTAATCCTTCGGGCCAGCCCTAAGAGAGCTGTTAGTCAGCTCAGTGGTCTGGTTAAACTAAGATATACTTAACTTCAACTTTCTTTGGGAGACGGTTCCACAGTCCAGTGGTGCGAGGGAAAAAGACCTCTGAAAATCAGATGATGTTGAGATCCTAAGCTTCCCATTAATAATACTGTTCCATACTTTAACGTCAAGGACGGAGGGGATGCAACGTCATTTGGTACAGAGCGGTGCGGTCTAGTGGAGCTCCATCCAAATGGGGTGCTGTTCTTTGCAAGATGAGTAACACTCTAACTCACGAGGCTCAAGAAGTAGTGGTATGGAAAAGTTTTCCTCTACAAGAAAAATCGTAAGTGAGTCAATAGTAAACCATCTGAAAACACAGTGTTTAAATTACACAAACCGTCTCATTTGCTTTGAAGAAAAATATCTCGGGATTCTGCTGACATTCAGATAGAAGAGCAACAACCCAATAATGGCAGAGCAAATTTTCCATCGAAAACCTCATTGTTAAAGAATCAAGTCCTTGCAAATAGCAATAAATTATTCGGTACATTTCTATACTCGTAATGGATATCAGAAAGCATAACTGAATGTTTACCTTTACAATGCTCTCAACTACCTGTAACGGTTTGGAAAGTACACCATACTGTGCTAAATAATTACAAAAATAAAAAGTCCAAAACACTGATGCAATTATTAATCTACAATGAATTTGTATAAGAGTGCTAATAAAATAATTCTCTTTATTAAGAGATTCGGATCATTCATGATTTCTGGTCGCATTTATTTTCTTCTGAATCCTGTACAAAACAAAACTCTGAGTTGCTGATCCATCATGTTCCTCACCCCTCCCCTTCTTCCGCCCCTCCCCCTCCCCCTCCCCAATTTTTCTTTCTTTTCCAGACAGCGACCCCGAGTGCGAGACGAAATGTAAACCATTACACCCGTCCCTAATTTCTTCTCCACCTAAGAGTTTCTTTATTCTAAACGCATTCGTATTTCCCTACCCTAACCGTGAATTTCTTCACCTTCCTTCTCCCACTCTAACTCCTTACTCTTGTCTCTTACTCCTCTTTCCTCATACTTCCACTCCACTTATCTCACACATCCCCTCCTCTACTATATGCCCTTCCGTGGCCCCCTTCCCCCCATGGTGGTGGTGGACCTCCTCATCCCCGTCCCCCCGTCCTCCCCTCCCAACTCCACAGTAACACTCAGGAGTTTAAAGTTTCTATTTTTTGCCAGGCCGTGTCAGCCAGACCCCTTCGAATGCCAAATGGAAATTTCGTGTTTTTCTCCGCTGACATTTTAACGACGTTCATGTTTTTAAAATTTTGAAGATGCAGGGAAATGTAGGGTGTCGCCTGGACCACCGCTACCCCCACCACGCGCTCTTTCTCTCAAACACACACACACACACAAACACACACACACACAAGTATCATCTTGAACAATTTTCGTTATCAAACACGAGTAGATGCACTCTTCACAAAAACTACTTAAAGATCTTAATAAACACTTTATTAAAAGAAGCAAGCTTCTTACGTCAAATAAATAATAAAAAGGGTAAATGCCATTTTAATTTGTCTCCACAAATTATTTTTACATTGAAAATAATATACTATAGCAGAAGATGAAAAAGTTAGCTGGTACGAATATTCCAACCACGGATGTAGGACAGGCAACGATACTTCACCTATCTAGATAATCTGGTCCAAACGCTGAGCAGTTTGCCAGAACTGAACACGATTTTTGGATCACAGGCAAATATCTCTGAATTACTAGCTGGAAAACCACTTCAGACCTTTACTGGATGAATTAAATTTTTGTGTACTATACAAGTATCTTATAAAATGAGGTAATTTCACATTAAGATCAATCGTTACAGAATAGTAAGCAAATAGCAGATGATAAGTCGCTGGAAGAAATATGCTTTTGATGTCTTACTTACCATATGATAAGGAAAAAATAAGATGCAAATATTAACACTTTCGGCTCAGAAATAAAAAGAAAAGATATACAAACACAGAAAAATACTTGCATGTCATGCAGCACACATCGCGGGTTCTCAGACAGTAAAGGTTTTCATATGGAGAGGGGAAACAGAATCCATTCACTTTGCATCTTCGCCAAAATATTATTCTACTATTCTTTTAATATACGGGTCAAATAATAGAAATCAAAGCTTTAAGAGGTCCTCTATGGCGAACCCCATGAGTGATAGTATCGGACTTGAAGTACCTTACATCCTAAAAAGGAATATTCCCAAGAGAATCTTAAAGTATTCACAATTACACTCCTGACAGACATTGCAAGTTTAGACACGTTTCTTAGAAATTTTGTTCTCGTGAGGAGAGATTGGCCTGGTCCATCACTTTATTTTCGACTGTCCTTGCAGTCGAGTTTTCTGTACAGCGTATGAAAATCTAAGCCGCGGCCCATGAAAATTTCAACCACGGGCTGGTGGTGGCCTGTGTTGTTGGCACCTGTAGCGGCGCCAGACGCACGATCACAGCTAACTTTAACCTTAAATAAAATAAAAACTAATGACGCTAGAGGGCTGCAATTTGGTATGTTTGATGATTGGAGGGTGGTTGATCAATATATCAATTTGCAGCCCTCTAGCCTCAATAGTTTTGAAGGTCTGAGAGTGGGCGGAAAGAGTGCGGACGGACAGACAAAGCCAACTCAATAGTTTTCTTTGACAGAAAACTAAAATCTGAGATCTAAAGTATTTTCACCACTTACCATTATTCAACGCTCTTCTAAAGAGCACCAGATGCTACTACAGATAATCACTCAAAGTTCAGTAGAGGGTGTTTGATATCACTGCTTGAAGACCAAGATGAACCTGGCTTTCAAGGATACGACGCATTCCGGGCTTAGCACTGACAGCACGGGGGCGAAAACGTCCTGTAACGGTACTTAAGACATGATAGTCAAATTTCAATGATTTGCCCATCTGACTCAATCAGACGCTACATATACTTCAATATTATTGAAGAAAACAAGATCACACATTATTAAGGCAAAGCTTTTAAAAGATTATTGTGGCATTGTTCATATGCCTCCGCACAGCAACTTACGCCGTCGTTGTGATGGCAGTGCAATCAATTGCATAAATCTTTTTTCTATCATACTGGGCTAAGAAGTAGCTCACTCATACCACCGTTCGAACCCCACCGTAGTAGGAAGTGCTCCTTCATTTATGTCACAGCTGGGTTCAAAATTTGTTGCGATATTAAAAGTGTGAGGAATTGGAGTGGGTACGAGTTTCTCTGGCTATTAAAAAGAAACACGTACATTCACATTCATATATATATATATATATATATATATATATATATATATATATATATATATATATATATATATATATATATATATTTATATATATATATATATATATATATATATATATATATATATATATATATATATATATATATATATATATATAAATACTATATGGATGCTTAGGGCAAAAGGTATAGTCCTCGGCTCCAGGACTCCAGGGCTCCTAGACTCCAGGATCCTGTCAAGCCGTCTTCAGCTCCTGTCGGATCTGTTTCCCCCGAAGAATCTTCGAAGCCTTTCTTCCTTCTCCATTAATAGCCTAACCTGTATCAGATAACTAACGCAAAGATAAGGAAAAATGAAAAACCACCATGAAAAGTGACAAATGAAAAATTAAAATTGAATTATAACGTCTTCTTAAATTCTTAAAGACTCCAGGGTCCTGTGAAGCTGTCTTCGGCTCCTGTCGGATCCGTTTCCCCCGAAGAAATCGTCTCCAGGAAGGACCAAATCACATTCCTTCTCCATAAAAAAATCCAAAGGCTTCAGAGCCTGGAGATCGTCTTGAAGCCTTCGGAAGCCTCCGGAATTCCCAGAAACCTTCGGAATTTTCAGATTCCCTACTGTCACCCCAAGGGCGGACAAGGGCGGATAATATATATATATATATATATATATATATATATATATATATATATATATATATATATATATATATATATATATATATATATATATATAAACATAAACGTTACTAAAAAGAAATTTGATACCCATTTAACAATATTAGAAAGTTAATAATCATCATCATCCCTATTCACCTGCAACAGCTGCAATGTTTTTGACAGGTAATTTTCCCGCTGTCAATCTGCAAAGGTCTTCAAGTGTTTTTGGTTTGCATTTTGACTCCGTCGGTCAGAAAACATGTAGGGTTTACTTCAGTTTCTTAATTCTGTATCAGCAATCTGAAGGTTGCTCAAATAATTCAGAGGGAGACAGGGAGATAACTTACTCTTTCACTTGGGTTTGCTACTTCCTGCAAATTTTGCTGGGGGAGATTTATCTGGTCATTCTTTATTTTAGAAAATAAGAAATTAACCTTTGCGTAATCTGTACGGGCGTGATTTGGAAAGAGAATGAATATCATTCCTATCTGTGTCTTGTATATCTTGATGTTAAATCTATGAATAAATTCTGGTACACATGCTTTGTAGCTTTAACAACAATTGACAAAATACTGTTGTTTTCTTAGTAAGCCTCACGTATGAATTTCAGACAGCTCTAATCAGAAATACAGCGAGGAAGTAACCTTGCAACTAAAGTGGTAAATTACGTAGCAATCTATGTTTCCTGAAACACTGTAACTTTCCGTTTTACATGATCGTTATTAAACAGAAATGGAAATGCAGTCGGGATTATATAGATAATATAGGTTAAATCACCTCCTGATTAAGTTTCAAAAACGAAAGATTGTAACTGTAAAGAAAAATCAGAGAAAGTACATGAAGGACGAAAGCCGACACAGCGCCAAGATTAACCACGCTCCCGTATCTTAGAAAAACAAACATACGTTGGTTGACAAAAAATACAAGGGCACGTAAAACATTGTATCACAAATAGCTCTTCTCTCTCTCTCTCTCTCTCTCTCTCTCTCTCTCTCTCTCTCTCTCTCTCTCTCTCTCTCATAAGCCACTATTCCCTAACCTTATTCTTGAACCCCGGCATTAGGGAACGAGAAATGTCAGCAGTAAGAAACAGATACAGCGAAAAATCAGCAATCGTTTCATCTGACAATATTTCAAGTTTATTGGGGGCTAAGGCCCCCGACAGCCTGTCTTGAAAAAAAAAAAAGAGAGAGGGAAAGAATACTTTGGTCAACGTCCTCCATTTGTGGCAGGAAAAGAAGCACACGTGAAGCACGCAAGGGAAATTAATTATAATTATATTAATCATCGGATCAGACACAGCCAGTGAAAGGTATTATTACATAAAATTAAAGTTAATAAAAACTTTGATGACTTGTGTATCTAAAAGATTTCATCTACTGGATCAGCCAGAAAAGATAAAACTCAGTGAGATATTCGGGTCTGGCGTGACATTTTTTTTTTATTCTTAAAATTTTTACCTATTGAATTATCTCCTTGGAGAAACTGCTTATTATCGGAAGAATACGACTTTTCTAAATATCTTGAGTTATGTGGAAGAGTTTTCTACTCTCAACAGACATTATCATTTGAAGATGGGCTTCCCATTTATGCAAAACCGTAAATGATACGAAAGAACGATTAAACCTTAGAAAACAGATATTAAGAGAAAAAATGTGAAAGGAACACGTAAACTGGAAGGTGCAAAGACGAAATGTGAATATTAAATGAAAAGAATGCTTCCCTGAAAAAGAAATGGCGGGCAGAATCCAATCGCACTTAGAGGGACCGAGACCCAATCCGGACTAATCATGCCTCGGGATTAATCCCAGTGGTAAAAGCTTCAGCTCATTACTTAGGCAAACGGCTAAAAAACTCGCAAATAACGACCAGCCTCTCTGGGACGGACCAACAAAGAGAGAAAAGGAAGAAACAGAGGGGGGAAGAATTAAAATCGAGAAAATCTGCCGCGCCGGGGAAAAAAGTGTTAATGTGATTTTCTTCCCGGGGTTTTGGGAAAATTAGTCCTTCCCGGAGCTGAGTGACGCCATTTTGTTGCATACACCCGAGGGGAGAAACCCATTACCTAAATTATCTTACATGCTTCCTCATTTATCCAACGCTACTCCATCCATCCCCCTTCGCCCGGTGGCGCCCCCTCCCTCCCTCCTTCCTTCTTCCCTTCTGGCTCCCCCTCCCTCTCTCTCCCCTACCTCCTCCTCACCCCACTGGCCCCCTCCCTTTTTCTCTCCTCTGATTCTTTCTCATTTCTCTCCCTTTTTCATTATTCATCCTGTGCTTAGCAGAGTCTGAATGTTTCGTCTCTCTCATTAATGCTTCCTTTATTTACCCTTTAACACTAAGGAAGAAATTGGTATTCCCAGCGCTAAGGGGTGCTAGAATCTCTCTCTCTCTCTCTCTCTCTCTCTCTCTCTCGCTGCTGCTAGATTTGGATTATTGCTTAGGATGTGACACACTCATTTTCTCTCACTTGCTAGCATGCGTCACACTTTGATATATTCATTATCTTGCCAAGTGCTTCTTCATCATTCATTCAAATGTAATTTTGGCAGGATGACCAATATATCGCAGCAACGGGCGCACTGTTTTTCATCAGAATTTACTTATCAAGAAGAAGCACATATTGTACGTCATTCACTCTTATTCTACAAGCGCTTTCCTAGTCTCGTATGTTAAAGATCATGCATACATGCAAGCACTGGTTACGCAAAAGAACAGATCACATAATTTGGAACCATTAGCTTATAGAAAAATCTGAATGAACGGTGTTGCACAAGTGTCCAAGCGAAATACGTATCAAATCGAGAGTCACTCCTTGTATCTAAGACACAATGTGGCACATGAAGATGTTAAGAACCTGGAAATTTGTACCTGAGAGTTTATTTTTGAAAATCAGCGATTGGAAGATAACAGTGAAAGCGACCGTCACCTAGAAACTGCGGTGACACTCTTATACAGGGAATATTCTAAGTAGGGAATTAAGCACCTGATAGTTGGTCTACCATTGTGGATCACCACCAAGATGGAGAAAGCCAGGGAGCTAGCAACTTCTTCAAAGCCTCTCCTAAACACTGGACTCTTCTCGAGACTTATCTTGCTGGGAGCTTTAAAAATCCTTTCACTACTGGTCGGTGGATCAGCAACACACAGCAACGCCGAGTCTGGTCAGTACGTGAATGGGTGATTACCAGAAAGAGGCCGGGTCGTTGCTGGCACATCATCCCCTTGAATATCCATGAGGCAGTGCGTATAAAACCTTAGTACCTTCTTCCAAAAAAGCTAAAGACGAAAGAAGATAAAGGACTACGTTGAAATACAATATATATACAGTATATATATATACACACACACACACACACATATATATATATATATATATATATATATATATATATATATATATATATATAAAGTTATTTCTAACTTCCGTATGTTAGCTGTTAATCAGCTCAGTGGTCTGGTTAAACTGAGATATACTTAACTTTCTAGGATATACCCGTAATAAAAGCGTTTAGCGTTTAACCGAATGTTCACCGTTATCTATAATGGAAATAATATACAGCAATTACTTGTGATTATCTGTCTTTATATAACATTACTCATATTTACGTACTAAATTATCCGAATTATTTTACTAAGAAAAGCAAAAACAACGTCCGTGGTACTACCAACACAAAAACCCCTTTACGCAGAATTATCGCAGTCCAGAAAATTCCTTCGACATTTTTCTCCTGCACTGACAGTAATTAAAGGGCTTTGTAAACCTTTACTGCAATGGCGTCTGCTGCCTCCTCGTGAATACTTCTTGTCAAAATTTACATTTTAGTTCTCCTATTCTACCATCAGTCATATTCGTTATGCATGTCTCCTTTACTATGCCTCCTTTTTATTTCTTTCTTTCTCTCTCTCTCTCTCTCTCCGCCATCTATCCTTCCTTATCCGAGCTGGCTCTCTCTCCCTCTTTCTCTGGTATTGGAGATGGGAGAGGGATAGCAGGATGGAAGGGGGTTGGGTGGGTGGGAGAGACGATGGCAGGAGAGGGGGGAAGGGAAGGAGAGTGGGAGAAAAAGAAGGTGAAGGGAGGAGGGTGGAGGGGTAAAGGAGGGGGAGGAGGAGGAGGAGGAGTTGGAGGGAGGGTCGTAGTCTAGCAGAGGAAGTGGTTGGATAATGGAATATTCAATATGCATGTGGCTAGCTTCTTAAGACCTTAATGGAAAGCCAATTTTGGGAGCGGTTCACTGCCGCTGTGGCTTGTCATTATCATCCCCACGGAGGTAGGATGTGTGTGTGTGTGTGTGTGTGTGTGTGTGTGTGTGTGTGTGTGTGTGTGTGAGTGTGTGCTTCTGAAGTAATTGTTTGTCAGAGCAGCTCTTGTTGTCGTTAGCCTGTATGTGTGTGTGTATCCGTGAATGTGCTTGTAAGAAAATTCTAAACATGTCTCAGAATTAGTTTAAGAAAATTCTGAACATGTCTCAGAATTAGTTTGTAGTGTCGGGGATTTCTTTATACTCTTGCTGATGAACTGTTAGAATAAAATCGAACGTGTCTCAAAATTAGTTTAAGAAAATTCTGAACATGTCTCAGAATTAGTTTGTAGTGTCGGGGATTTCTTTATACTCTTGCTGATGAACTATTAGAATAAAATCAAAATTAGTTTAAGAAAATGAACATCTCAAAATTAGTTTAAGAACATTCTGAACATGTCTCAGAATTAGTTCGTAGTGTCGGGGATTTCTTTATACTCTTGCTGATGAACTATTAGAATGAAATCAATACGCGATCTGATATAAAAAAGCAGACTTTTCGCTGAAGCTGCAAGATACAATGTCAAACAGTTATGGAAGCATAGATAAAAGTTTGAAGGTACGGCTAAATGTACTGATATATGTAATACGCAGCAAGTAAGATTATACGTTAATGGCTGGCATAATTAAAACTTAGAAAAGCGCTGCTCATATGATTTAAACCAAAAATTCCCATTACCGAAAAGATACGTTTGACAACTGAAAATACGCATAATGTTATGCTAAGAGCCAAGTTCCAAGTAAACAACACTTAGATACGCCACGTAAGGCAACTTATCATACCAGGTAATGTGAAGTTATCCTCCATTTTCTTACAATTATTTGCCGTTTGGAGAGATTCTGAAATGATCAGCCTATTTTGAAAACAGTGCACAAACTCCGCATACAGACATGTGTAACGTAAGCTATAAAGGTTACAGACAGACAAAATGGCAAACTTCAAATGCTATAATAAATTCCATTGCAAAACATCATTTATAATGATGACGGTAACTAGCAATTGAAAAGCTGTATAAACACAGTCACTGCACAAAAAAGCCAAAGCTGCACTAAACAAGCCAACCGCTGTTTGGTCAAGTCCACATGGCCATACCCTGCCCAGAATTCACTTGGAGAGTTTATCATCACTTAGTAGCTTCATTAAATAATGATTTACACTATAAAGAAAACACTACAGTAAGATTTCTATACCACTACATAGATTAACTGTCTTTACAGAAAACATAATAATCTCCAAACTTTAATATTTGTTATAACTGATACTTTTTAAGGTCAATTTTAAGACTTCCCATTAATGGATAAAAATAGTCTCCAAAACTTTACTATTTATTATTATAATTTTGACATTAACGGATTTTAAGGTCAATTTTAAGACTTCCCATTAACGGATAAAAATAGTCTCCAAAACTTTACTATTTATTATTATAAATGATACTTTTTAAGGTCAATTTTAAGACTTCCCATTAACGGATAAAAATAGTCTCCAAAACTTTACTATTTATTATTATAAATGATACTTTTTAAGGTCAATTTTAAGACTTCCCATTAACGGATAAAAATAATTCAAAGGCAAAACTACTATCAGATGCTGAAGGACAGTTCAAGCACAGAGCAAGGAAAACAGACAAAACAGCCCTCGAGTAAAAGATTAAAAGCCTTGGAAAGAAAGGAAAGCTGTCAAACAATGATAACTTAATTTGCTCATCACACGTGGAAATTGCTCATACATTCACCACTGCAGAGAATTTGCTTTAAATGTGCTTACGATGGAACAAAATATTTTGTTTTCCAAGGAAACCATTTTGGCAGAGGAGCCAAAGATGGATTAAAATATATGATTGAATGGATGTTCCTAATGTAAGAAAAAAAAAAAACGTTAAAGAGGAGAACGTAAACGTTTTAGCATTCGCTTTCTGACATCAAGCTTTCATTTCGAGATCTGTATCTCCTCTGCACAAATAAATAGCAATGTCTACCGCAGCACTTTGTGCGTCTTTGGAACTCTGCGGTGAATAATTTACGAACACTTCTTTCACGTACCATTTCTCCGACCTCGCCCAGCCTCTCTCTTACGTAAGTACAAACAGTACTTGCATGATTTCCATTTACTTTTTTTTAGCCTGAACCTCTTTTAAAGGAACATCCTTCTTCGTTTACTTTGGACTATTAATACATTTAAAATCTTAATGTACGTTCGTCAGAATTGTCGACGTATAAACCACAGAAATATGGTCACAGGCGCATACAGTAAGTAGTGCTACTTGCACATACATACATAAATACATACGTACGAGACACTTATTCCCTTCATATTCTACCTTTATTCTACAAAAGCAATTTCAGTTATTCTTTTCTTCCTCACTTCACATTTTCCTTCTTCGTGCTCTTCATCCCTCTCCTTCCATCTTCTTCCTTCCCCACTCCTCCTCCCCCTGCTGCTACTCCTTCTCCCCCCGCCCCCCCTCCTGCTCTCTACCATCACCAATAGGCTCTCACACTTCAAGAGTAAATCAGCTTCCGCTGGCTGCTGTCCTTACACCTTAGGGTAAAAAGCTAAAAAAGATAAGAAGTTAAAAAGCTAACCACACGCTGATGGTGAAGATTACTGACACACCTCCAGACGCAAGAAGTGGTGGCTGCGGTGGTGGTGGTGGTGGTAGAGCCAGTCTCTCAGGATTAATTTTTTCTCTTTCCTTCCTCTCTCTCTCTCTCTCTCTCTCTCTCTCTCTCTCTCTCTCAAAGGACAGAGAGATAAGATACGTGCATTAAAAGCGCGAGGCACATTCTAAGTATTTATAATGCAAGTTTTATTCAGGTGTCTTCAGCGTTACTTGTGCAGAAATGAAAGGCAGATCTGATATATAGTATTGGAAGACGAAGGACCAGTAAGAGGGTTAAATGTTATAAAGCCAGTAAGTTAAATAAATCATAAATAAATAAATATAAATAAATAAATAAAAGAAAACTTTACCAGCAGTAAACCAAAGCAACTGCACAAGGCTTATAACAACACAAACGAAACCACAACTAACCCGCCCAAAAAAAAAAATTAAAAGAAAACATAATTGAGGAAAAAAGGACCGAATAAGAAGAAGTGAAAGAAGAGAAAGAAGATTTTTGGAAGATGGTCAACCTTTCACGACAGGTTTACCTGAATTGAAGCAGAATAAGTAGGGTCGACTTAGGCCTCGTTGGAGGGATGCACAAACACACACTATGAGTCCTTCGTCAGAAAAAAAAAAATTTTATCCATTTTATTTTC
>NC_089760.1:3440000-3485000 GCF_040412425.1 Macrobrachium rosenbergii | reverse complement strand
CAGAATTAATAAGGATAAAAGAAAATTAAGGAAAAAGTATTTCTGGCTGTAAACAATATTTGTCGAGATGATTAATTGAAAACTTTTCCAGACCAATATTTTAAAAAACAAAACCTACATCAGGTAAGGCTCTGAGCTCAGAATGAAAGAGGCCGAAATTCCATCCATTCTGTATCACATAAAAAAAGGAATGAACAAACTTTAAAATACTGAATAATCGACCGCAACATCTGGAAACTTTAATATATATATATATATATATATATATATATATATATATATATATATATATATATATATATATATATATTATATATATATATATATATATATAAATACACTGTATATTTATTCATATATATATATATACAGTATATGTATATATATTTTATTTATGTCTTTTATATATATATATATATATATATATATATATATATATATATATATATATATATATATATATATATATATGTGTGTGTGTGTGTGTGTGTGAGTCTGTTTGTCATGCTTTATAGTGTTGATTATTTGATCAACTGAGTGGATGTCCGTTGGTGCTGACAACTGAGAACGCAAGCCTGGTAACCAAAAAGACAGCAGCGCTTGATCCAGTATTTAGGGCCACCGGTATGTTCTTCGGACCATCTCTACTTCAGGGCAAGGGGAAGCTGTCTTTAAGAGTCTGGGGATGCCATTCCTATCTGTGGGCTTCGAGGAAACGGCTTCACCAATTGCTCTACGATATATTGCCTAGAAAGAAAGGCAACATCGCGCGGACCAACTCTGTGAAGAATAAACAAGAAATTAAATATAAATCATATATGTATATATATATATATACACACACACACACAATATAACATATATATATATATATATATATATATATATATATATATATATATATATATATATATAATATATATACACACACACACATATATACCATTACAATGGACTCGCATTTTACCCAGCAAAATTTGGACTCACATTTTACCCAGCAAAATAATTGGATCAGTTACCTTAATTGAGGTGTCTTCATCAGTGGCATCTTCAGACACTGACAAGAACTGTTGCATACATACCATTATTAAATCCCCGAAAAACGGTGATAACATTACATGAATGTTCACTCACTGTCTCTCACATATCATTATTTCTAGAATTATTTTCAATTGCAGTAGCATTCAAGGTATTAGTACTATTAGTAGTAGTTTGAGGTTAAATTACATGATTATATATTCATACATTCATAATTTATTACGATTTTGCAACGCCAGTAGTAAGACGTGCTTAAATTCAGAACAAATTCATAGAGCGTCTTCCAGAATCTATGACTGACTTTTTGCTTTTTTTTTATGCTTTTGCATTTCAAAGGATTCAAGGGTTTGTCTTGTGTAGTCTACAAGTGAATTGGTTAATTTCGAAGTTCTCTTGAACCACTTCAACGCACGCCACGGAAACTTAAAAAAGAGCATTAGAGCAATCTCTTCGGTAAGAACAAAAATACATCCTTCTTCCTTCAGGAAAATATCACAGAGAGAGAGAGAGAGAGAGAGAGAGAGAGAGAGAGAGAGAGAGAGAGAGAGAGAGAGAGCAAGGGTGAGGGGCAGGACAGACAAAATTACATCATATCTCAGAATCCCAACTTGAGAAAATCCATTGATCAGCTGTGACTTGAGAAGCTATACAGAGGGGGGCCCAGAACTTAGGCAACTTGGGACATGTTCAGAAAGGATGAGATTGAGTCTTTGTGGGGCGGAATCTAAGTTTTATAAAGTTTAACATCGGTTCAGAATGTTGTTTGGCTGTCATAAGTCTTCCGGACTCTCCCTCTCCCTTCTCTCCCTCCGCCTTCCGACCTTTCTCGTTTTGCGCCGTCGCTTTTCGATGGCTTCCTACTGCTTCGCTTAAGCCGAGCTTCAATCTATGCGGATTTCAATTAGCCAGTCAAAAAAGTTTGCCGATGTTCAAATTCCACTACTGCAGCTGGCATCTTTCGTTTGGGCACAGAAATTCATTTCTCGTCATGATGTGGTTCGGGTTCCACAATAAACTGTAGGTCCCGTTGCTAGGTAACCAGTTGGTTCTTAGTCACGTAAAAGTAAATCTAATCCTTCGGGCCAGCCCTAGGAGAGCTGTTAACCAGATCAGTGGTCTGGTTAAACTAAGATATACTTTGGACACTGCAAATTCTAGCCCATCTAAATTCAACTCGAATGATTTTTTTTCACTAGACGAAAAGATGCATAATAAAAAATATCTAAACTCTGTGAATCAGCACAAGAACATGAATTTTAAGGCTCAAATGAACTCGAGCATTCTTAAATGAATAACAAGTTAAAATCGCCCTTAAAATCACTTGGGAGATTGGGGAGAATTTTCCGGCATGAACACGAAAAAGACAAAACATTCTCTACTAAGAAAAAAAGCAAGTTTCCCAAAACGACGCAGCCCAAGGCATATCTTTGTCCTTACCTTATTTCGAAAGTGTAGTCTACTGATGATTTCCATACCGATATTGTTATCCCGTTCTTTGGCCTCTTCCTCCCTCCACCCATTTCAGAGGGGCAATTGTAACTTTTGCCTGAAAACGGATTTTCTGGTATTGCTCACATGTTTAGCTTCCAGCCCGACGAGGGTATTCTTCTTCTTATTATTCTTATCATTATTTTTCTTTTCCTCCTTACACTTGACATCTGTCAGACTTCGGATTTTTTGTCGCATCCAATCAAGTAACAACGTAACGCTTCACAGGAAACTGCAAACAACCAAGAGAAATGAAAAATAAATACACGTCTCAATTACAGTCGTACCTCGAAGGCAAAAACAGGCTTAATGCCTCTGAGCAAGTGGCATTACACTGCCGTTCCTCATACAACTCACAGGCTTTGTTTCGTCTGATTTGTCTTAAATAATCAACAGCAACTCTAAGGCATACGTATTGTATCTCTGCCATACTTCGTTTGATGCAACCCCCGCGAGACTGAAGACGGGGGAATTCCTTCTGCAGGAGCACTGTGGGCATTTCCTGGCGGGACGGGACGGCGATGCTGCTGTTGCCTTGATGCGATCTACAACCGATGTCCCTTCCCTATTCCATAAAAGAGCTTTTCTCCTTTCCTCTTTCGCCTCCTTTCTCCCTTATTCACACTCTTTTTTTCCCTAAATGCACCGGCAAAAATTCGGTGAGAAAAATGGGCACGTCATAAAAAAGAAGGGAAACTCTATCAGTTTCTATTCTACTCTTGATTCTTGTGGGAACGGGGTACCGATGGGCAGCAGTAGGGTGAAAGACAAGGGCACGGGGGGAGGGAGAAGAGGGAAGGAAGATGGCACGAAGAGGGTGTGGGGTGTGGGGTGAGGGGGCGACAATGGAGGCTCACAGAAGGATGGATGGGGATGAAGGCCAGAAAGAAAAGAGAGAGAAAGGAGGGGAGGGGAGGGGAGGGGGAGGGGGGGGAAGGGGATGAGCAATAAGGAAGGAAAGAGAATGGTTAATGGCTAATGATGATGGCAAGCACAACGTCATAAAAAGGGAGAGAGATAAATCCGCACATGGTAGTTACATGTAAAAGATGACAGAAATAGAACGGTCCATATTTATCTATCTATCTATCTATACATATTATGTCATATATATATATATATATATATATATATATATATATATATATATATATATATATATATATATATATATCCATTATACTAACAGTTTTATTTACTTTGCAACTTCCTACAGAAGTACTTTATGGATATGAGTTTTCCATTTGCCCATAAATGCTGCATGCACTTTCGAGTGAAAGCTGTTCCTTTGTCACTGCAGTGACAGCAGTTAACCATACCGTTCCATATGCCTAAATGGCATGCTCATCAGCAGCACTTCGAAACTCCTACACACACCGCACCACTCACCTCTAACTCTAAAACACTCTCTCGCCTCTTGGGTACTATGGCCCACTCTTCCAAATCCCTACTCCATTCTATCTAGCAATTTCTATGTCTTCCTTTCCTTCTCCTTCTTAATGTACTGAAATATGTACATTGTAAAACACTTATCCTTTTTAACACTTCTCCGTATCTTCATATTTCTCTCCCGTTCACTCTATCTTACGCCTCATATACTACGCTCACAATTCATCTCAGAAGGTTCAACTTACTCTTTTTTCATTCGCATTCAACACTCATAGTTCACTTCCATAAAGGAGAGGCTTTATAAAATCTATGTATATAACCAAGGTATGAATTTTTCCTCTCTTTTTTACTAAGAAACGAGAGAGAGAGAGAGAGAGAGAGAGAGAGAGAGAGAGAGAGAGAGAGAGAGAGAGAGAGAGAGAGAGCTCTGAAGGGTACTGAATACTCTGGCCATTCCATACCCATTCTCTCCCTGAGTCCCCCTCTGCATCAGAGAATCTGCTGCAGCTTACCGTTAAAACATCCGTTGCTGGACCTAAATTTTATACCAAATGGTACCCAATCATCTACTCGGAACCTCTTCATTTAAACGACGGCAAGGAACTACTCCACAATCCTTTCATAATCTACTTTTGTCCTTCCAAAAACTGAACAATAATTTAGGCACTTGAGTCTGTTCAACATCGATGATGAAGTACATAAAGAATCATAGAGAAATCTGCTTACTATAAAAGTGGTTGAAGTCCGGGCATGACATCTGACCCACAGCCTCCCCATTCTTTACTCTTTTTTAACATTTTTATATAATCTTGGTCCCTCCCCCCCCCTTTTCATCAAATCCGAGCGACCCTTCCCTGTCCCCTTTCTTTACGTGAAAACTGGTATTTTGGTCGAACAAAAATAATGCTTTGTTACGCTCCCGCTCGGCCTACACACATGAACATATGTGTGCGTACACATGCACGCGTACACACATAAACACGCGCACGGTTTCTGATGCTGGGAAGAAAGGTGGAAATTCATTAAATAACTGACAAGATACTACACAGTAGATACAATGAAAGGTCAGAATGGAAGAAATAAAAATGCCCAGTAGTTACTTTACAAGGAAAACAAGAAATTGGGCTGGAAAGACGAAACAGAGACTAAAAATAAAGAAGCGAAAACTTCGACGTTCGAATGCACGGCATAAATACCACAACAAAAACATCTAATATCTAAATGGAATTTAGCTCCGCTAACAAAAAGAAGCAAATACCTAACAAATTTTCTATCTTTACTGATTTTAACATACTATAAAAGCGAAGGCCACATGAAAATGCAATGACTACTCACTTTTCAGTGAAGTTTCTCACGGCAAAAATTGTTCAAGGACGATGATTTGCTGAAATAATGTCGACAGTGAAAAAAATTCTGAAGATGACATGAAAATTCCAGAAAGATTTTTTTAGTGTATGAAAGAGTAGACAGAAAATTCCAGAGGCTTACAAATCAACATTAAAAAAAAACAATGAACCCAAGGTACGTCACATAAACAAGTCTTGAAGAAATCTCGAACTTACCAAAGATATTAATTTCCTCGAAAAATAATCTTGGTGACGACTTCATGCATTACACCCCAATTTTTTTAAGTAGTATAGATTGCTAAAATAAATTAAATAAATAAAAATGGTAAGAAGAACCAGTTTCCATGTTCTTATTTCATTACTCTTGTCAAAGTCGTACAAAGTTTTAAACCAGCTGCTCACTGTCAGTTAGCTGTAAAGAAGCTGAATAAATAAGCAAACAAATTAATACAACCAAATCAAAATCAAGTATCGCATAGCAGGGTGCAAAACTCATAAACGGAATACCAACTGCTTTGATTAAAAAGTAGGCAAAATTTGAGATGGTAACCGAATTCAGTGGGTGAGGAAAACGAAGGAGAATAAGCACTGAATCCTTGACGCTACCAAGGACCTTATAATAAATTTAATTCAAACTTTCATTTTTATAACCTCACAGATACAGATAGACACAGACATCCCATGAGATCACTATGAGAGAGAGAGAGAGAGAGAGAGAGAGAGAGAGAGAGAGAGAGAGAGAGAGAGAGAGAGAGAGAGAGAGAGCAAATTTATCGTTCCCCACAATGTCATCGCCAGAACGTGGGAAATAAAAAGAATCGATCTGCATTCGGGGGACCTTCAACCTCCCCAACAAAAAGGAAGCAAAATAAATGGCACTCAACATCGAGTCCTGTATCAGCTTCTAACAACTTTAAATACCCACACTGCAGCTTGAGAAAAGTTACATCAGTCATTGCTCTCTATCTAGCGTTGGCTAAAGGTAGAAAGGAAAAGATGAGTTAAGGGATTAATTGGGTTCTAAACCCAAATGGAATTGTTGACGCATCCACTGAAAAACTGAAGACTACACAAAACGGAATTTCAAGCTTGGCAGGAATACAGGATGGATCCATAGACCAAGTCGGGTAACTAGCAAGTAGAATATTAACCGGCGTTACGAGACCCCAAAGAGGAGGAATTCAGGATTTAGCTCTAAGGAACAGTGGCCGAAAGAGTACCTGTAGAAAAAGAGACAGTCAAGCCACCTTGTTTGTGAGCGGAAAAGGATCTAACGAGAATGCAATGAAGAGTTTCTTGACAAAGGACAAAATGAGCCACCGCCCAAAACGAGAATGATATTCCAAACACAGACATTCAAGTCAACAGACAACTCAAGTAACCAAGACATTTTTCAGAAGTACGTCACCGAGAAAAACAAGTACTTAAGTAGCTTATCGAAAGTAAGGTTAAACGACCAATGACAAACATTATGACACATTCATTTATAAAAATAATCTAATGAAACTGGCAGAAAGAAGTTATTCAATAATAGAAATTGCTCCCTCTGTAAAATATGATTAAACTAAGTTATATATGCTGTAAGGCCATGTACTCTGAGTGCGTGCATAAATATCCGGACCTATCTTACTTTTATCATGCTTTGGTTGGTTTAATATATTATAATTCATATTATCTAAACATAATAAATAATAAAATTTGAAATATATATATATATATATATATATATATATATATATATATATATATATATATATATATATATAAATATATATATATATATATATATAAATATATCCCATTTGTGAAACAATTAAACAACGGTCACAATCATATACAGGTAAAGACACAGAGAGAGAGAGAGAGAGAGAGAGAGAGAGAGAGAGAGAGAGAGAGAGAGAGAGAGAGAGAGAGAGAGAGACAGATTAATTTTTTCAAGCAACGAAAACAGTTCAGGAAACCGATGGAGTCATAACAGCTGAGCCAACCATAAATAAAATGAATAACCCAGAATTAAAAGAAATAAAAAAAAAGGGGGGGTCGAAGATCACGAGACTGAGAATTCGCAGGGCGCTTGGGGGCGGGGGAAGGGATGCGAATATATCCGAGGGGATGGGTGTGGATGAAGAAGGGTGTGTAGAGGGAAGTTACACGGAGTCACAATCTTCACTGTACGGTTTCTCCGTCCTCCAGGCAAAGGTTCGAATCCCATAAAGAATTGAATATGCGAAGGGGCAACAAAAGCAGCGTGGCACGGTGGGTCTCTTTTGAGTTATTGTGGCAATGGCGATTCGGGGGCCCTTCTGATTCTCGCCTCCTAATTGGAAGGCCGTTGGGGACTCTGGGGGCGGGGGGAGCACCCCTAGACGGTACCCTCCCGAATCTTCCCTCCACTGGATGGGGACGGAGGGCGCCCATTTTCATAATTTTCACACCTACACTCACCGCACACACCAATTGGCCCAATCCAATTTGGTTAAGGAAATTAATAAGGTGGCTTTTATTCAGAGGGCGGACGCGGCGGCAGAGGGCGTCTATTCTTTCTGGGGCCTTTTCAGAGACATGGTGCCAATTCATAAGTTATTCCTCGTTTTGTTGTCCCTTTGAAGTCGCCTCATTACAAAAGGAGCGGAGCTGTGTCAAAGCTGTGGTCTTTTTCGATTTCTTTCCTCATTATGCGCTTCCTCTGTCAGTCACACAGCGGCGTGTGAATGGTTATCTAATATTCTGGTACAAATGAAAAATGTATTTGGAAAATAATGTAAAAATGGAAAAATAACCCAAGATTATCGTATACAGCCAATGATACGGGGAAGGGCTAAGCATGGGAAAAGAAGCTAAACGATTTAAATAAGGGGAAAGAGAAAGAGAGAGAAACGCGATATTAACATAAGAAAATGTTATCTTATACCCTGATGAGGTGAAGTTTTTCTGGAAAGCCTAGACAGAGAAAGCGTTGCTTACACACGATGAAAAGCTGTACATAAAATTATTTTTCAACAGAATAAATTGCAGGAATATCCAAGCTTCCATCAAAGACGTCCATGAATGAATATTAACTTAACATAACCAAGATTAATGTACACTACATAAATAACGCAGTCCAATGATCTCTTCAAAAGGCCTCGGTTATCTTTAGATAGGGGGAAAATAAACCCTTACTCTATATAATTACCATAAATGTCAATAAAATTAATTAAAAAGAGAGAGAGAGATGTAACATTGGAAGGAATATTTTCTATTTTTCATCAAAGGACAACCACTAAAAAATGCTGTGTATACTTTTCTTGATAAAACGAGAAAATTCAGTTACCACGACTTGAGTTTTGGGCATATCTGCAAAAATGATGTTCACACAAGCAAGTGGACAAAAAAAAAAAAAAAAAAAAAAAAAAAAAAAACGTAAATCTTAATGTAAGTTGTAAACACGCAGCTCATGACGCAAAGTTATTATTAAACCATGATTCCGTTTGTTAATGGACATGATACCCCTACATGTACTAGGGCCATGTAATAATATGTGTGCAGAAGCATTATACACACACACACACACACACACATATATATATATATATATATATATATATATATATATATATATATATAATATTTATCATATCACCGTGATTATATATATATATATATATATATATATATATATATATTTAATATATATATATATATATATATATATATAATGAATTTTATCACATCGTGATTTATATACATATATTATTTAAGCTACAAATGTCGTTTAATATTAATTCGCTCCATTTGAAATTATAAATATATATATTATTTATATGTATTAAAATATATTAAATATTTATACATATATATATATATATATATATATATATATATATATATATATATATATATATATATATATATATATATATATATATATATATATAAGTATGCGTCCATGGATGTATATGAACACTATATAAATCGAACAAAATAATCCATGAGTCTACAGACTTTTTTTTTACAGTAGTCGACTTTTCGTGAGGTAAATGAACAGAAAAAAATCAACATTGACATCCAAGTATTCACAGACGAAGAACATACAATCGCAAAATAACATCTGGGGAAGAATGGCTGAAAAAGTGGGGTGAAGAGACTTTATGGAACTCAGTAAATGGAGGGAATGGGGTTGTGTGTGTGTGCGTGTGTGTGTGAGTATGTATGCAACATTAAACTAATCCAAAAGTCGGACATTAATGGAGCCGGGAGAGTCCTCTTATCAACTCCAAATCCAAAACTAAAAAAGCGAGGAGACAATACATAACACGGCACATTAAGTTTAATGTTTAATATAGGGCACGCCATATATCAGCTTAACGTTTAATGTTCTGGACTGAAATCACAGAATCAATAAAAAATGGCACAAGGGCTAAGTTCGCCCCCTCGTATTCTCCAAAACCCCCCCGAATGTCATCATATGGCGTGGGGAGCCCTCCTTCCAGCTTTAATGGGGCGACCCATGAACTCCATTTCATTAAAAGAACGATGGAAATCCTGGATCATTTTATGGATAAAAGGATAAAGTTCAACTAAAATTATTCTCGTATCATTTTTAAGCCAACCTCATCTGCTACTGCAGAAACGGAAATACTTTGAGTCTAAAAAATACGCATTGGCCCCTGGCATCAATCCAAATTCCTTTTTAACGTTAATTTATATCTGAAGTTTAAATTACAAAACTATAACAAGCGTGGCAAGTAATATGGTTCAATTTTACAATTCACAAAAAAAATAATAATAATAATAGATGCTGGCAATTAGCACCTTGCTGACTCTACCCTTTGCAAGCCAAAGACCAGAGATCGACTCCGGGAACAAAGGCATTCAACCAGCGGCCATCTTGATCAAGCTTATAATCAAGTTTGGCCTCAACACTTTGGGGGAGAACCTCAGCTGCGACGAGGCCTCCGAGACTTAACAACACTTAGCCCAGTACTTCTGAGAGTCAAAGGGAGTTAATGGTATTAACACAAGGTAGGGGGATAAAAAATATTCTCCCCCTCAGCAACTATCTATGTGTTGGTTAGTGTTAAAATGAACAAAAACAATAACAACTTTGGAAAGGCTGCATAAAGCACTTCTTCATAACTGCAGAAATGAAGCATGTTTGATAAGTTAACATCACAAATTACAAACACATGAGCAAAATTAATTTGATTTTCAACGAAGGCAGATAATCTGACGCGTTATGGAGACCAATGATTATCATCTTCATAAACCTATTAAAATATCCTGCTCAAGGATCCTCAAGTTACTTTTTATCTTCACTTAAAACTTTAATAACAGAGCTGATCGTCATTGAACTTAATTTCATCAATACTTGAGTGCCAATATTTTCATTCCTTTAAAGAGGAAACAATCATGTAACCGGTCTGACACAAACCAGGCGTTATGAAAAATCGTGTGTTTTTAGACATCGTATATACTGCTAGAGTGAACAACTTCGACGAGATGCAGTGTCATACTTTTTACTGTTAACTTTTAAAGCCAATAATCATGTCCCAAGTCAGTAATGAAAGAAACAAAGATGGCTGAACAATACCAGCTAGGTCACTAAACAGAACTAGCCTAGGGTTATCGAAAACACACATCTTACAGCACAATGCTACCAGTGCTTCGTCTTCAGAATTTAAAAATAAATGTCACTTGTTTACGTGGTCAAAGACTCCATTTAAACCAATCTGTAACAACATGAGATCACATCATTCATTAAGGTTAATTTGGATAAAATTTGAAATAACTTAAAAGCCATTCCGCTGGTTAGTTTGGAAAACTTAACATTTTCAATTATGTTTTGCTTGAATGTCTGGAATATCCGCTACTCTCTTCACGGCTGCTGAATGCTACACGTGCAACATTTAATAAGTCTTGCGCTAAGTGATTAACATTTGGCTGGGGTCCTCAAAGCTCGGGTTGTGCCTTAGCTTTTGTACCACGGGCTTTCAAATTCTGAAATTTGAGTTTCCCTGCTTTAGGGTACACTTAAGCAAGTTTTTTTTTTTTTTTGCTTATTTCCCTCGCTTATTTTCCTATATTATTCTTTACAAATCTATTTCTACGTTCTTACTGTCACATACAGTATATTGTTTCATTTATTATTATTCCTATCTGAATTTAGTCAGTGTTATTTATAATTTCTATTCACATCTACTCCATTCAACATTTCCTTTTTCTAATATAAGCATTTACTCTATGGATTCATAATCATCACAACCATTCAACAGCATGCCATGCGCAGAATGATGATTGAGGAGCAAATGTCGTGAGTCAAGAATCCTTTAATAGGGCTTTACAAGCTAAATTTCAAAGACCTTAGACAATTCACCCTGTGACCAGAATCCTACAGGAAGTCTTCATGTTCTTCAAGAAAACATAGCACTTCAATGGTCAAGAGCAGCTGCTGGTCAGCAAGCCCAAGTTGAACGCATGGTGAAACATAGTCGCTTGGATCCCGTCCCTGGTAATACTGGAGATAATGTGACAATTCCCATCCCATTGGCTGATCGAGGTAAAGGTGATTCCCCGAAATGTTATAGGTGTAATTTTAGATCTTAATGAAAATGACATGTATCAAATAGCCGTGAGAGAAAGAATACTTAAGGGAAAGTATAGTAGAAGTCACTTTGATATTTGTCCACAGCAACTGTATGGCATTGGTGACGTGAGTGTAGACAAGGAAATAGTCTTGCATCAGGCAGTACAGCAGTCATCTAGGTTTGGTGACCCAGGTTACGCTAAGTGCAGCTGAGTAAGAAGGCCACAGATTGCAATAGCCGGTGTCTCTCTAGTTTGACACGTAAAAATAAAGACTGATTTAATGTCTTACCTTGCTGTCACATTTTATTCTTTTATTTATCGTTTCAGAAAATGAATTTTACCCAAGAATATTGTTTATGTCAGTAAATAACCCAAATTAGTCAAGATGCCAAGAAAATCTATCAGAATTTTAGTAACTCTGTAAATTGCCCGTAAACTTTGGCTGATTTCTAAATTGACTGGATGAACCAGGCAATTCACATACTGTCTGAGAAGTTCAGTCACTTTACAAATTGTCTGGATTTAGACACTTACTGTAACAATATATATATATATATATATATATATATATATATATATATATATATATATATATATATATATATATATATATATATATTTATTTATTATTTATACACACATATACAGTATTATATGCAGGTAATTACGGTCCAATGCTTAAAACACTTGACCCATCAGTGAGAAACCCTGGATCTGTTTCTGAGTCAGGCCTGGTATTCACGATCAGGTTTACCTGTCAGTTCATCGAAACTGACGTTAAAACTTACATGTAGATGACAGTTTGTGAGCAGAGTCAGTCCACTCACCAGAACGGATGAACTGATGGAATGACCTAAAATTTTTCCAACTGGCTGACAGGTGATCGTACATGTGGACAGGTAAGCAACGATTTTATGGCAGTTCGCCTCTGGATTTCGCCTGGGAAGGATCTCAGCTGCTCGGACCAGAATATGAATAAACTATGTATAGGCCTAATTATTCATTTCATTGTTAGACCCTATGGCGCTATTTGTAGACCATTGTGAGTCCAAATCTTATGATAAAAAAAACAAAAATATTTCCATGTGATAGACAATTTGGTATAGGCCTAGGCCAGTGTCCTGCCTTTTATGAAAGGTGTTATTAGTGAAAGTAGGTTTCACGGTCCATTTCATAAATAACTGAACCAACCACTAGTTCTAATTTAACCTTATTCATTAACATGGTATGGCAATAGACATCTCTCTTTAACAGGCAATGTTTAGACCATAGTCTGCTAAGCCTTTTTGCTTCTTTCCTATTTTTAAGTGAATTGCCACAGCAGTTTTGTAGTCTATATAGCTACACCTCTTTATCAGCCAGTGGAGTTTCCATCACTGCAACAAAATGCTACCACGACGAAGGCTAGGTGAGAACTGAGGGCAATGACCTCGAGTTGACTGTCCGACTGACAGTTCTACTCTTTACGTGCGGACGCTCATCCGTCGAACGGTCGCAGGTGAACTGACAGGTAAACCTGATCGTGAATACCCGGCCTTAGGCTGAATGATTTAGGCACGGGCCATTAAATCCCACTGTACCCCTGGTGACCTAAGTAGACAAAAGGGGGTGGATAAGGACTAGCAATTTTATTTGAATATTTTTGCTGAGAAAGCCTGAATTATATCTTATGAAGTCACCTGCTCTGGGAAATATATATATATATATATATATATATATATATATATATATATATATATATATATATATATATATATATGTGTGTGTGTGTGTGTGTGTGTGTGTATGTGTGTGTGTGTGTGTACATAATTATAAATAACTACTTATGACCTTACAAAATTATAAATTTATTACTTTCATAATTATCGTAACGTTTAAGCTCAGAAAAATAAATATTTATATTAATATATAAAAGTAATTCCAACACTTTTCAATAACTAAAAGTATTCAAGTAACAGAGAAACGAATGCTAAGAATCAAAGCGTTATCAAAAAGCGCCGGAGGTTAAAAAAGAGCCCTAAAACCCCGTGTCAGATGTTGATTTATATCCTATAAACCAGCATTGATTATCTCACGCGATTACACTCAATTCCTGTAGCTTTTATTAAGCAACTCCAATAACGCTCTGGGGAGGTACGTGGGGGATGGGATTATTTATATACACACACACGCACACACACACACACACACACACACACACACATATATATATATATATATATATATATATATATATATATATATATATATATATATATATATATATATGTAAGGTAGTTAGGTCAGGGCCTCTGGACGGCACGTAACATCCGTCCTATGGTTGCAACTCGCAGTCTCGACCTCCCCTTTAATTACCTTTAACTATTTCGTATGGCATACTGTTTTCCTAAGTGCAATCAATAACTGGCAAGACAAAGCAAAACAAAACGAAATCCCAAAACAATACTTTGTTAACCCCCAGACGAGATGGTTTTAGGTTCGCTGGCACACCAACAGCAAATGTCTGCTATCAGTCACTTGAAGAACTGTGAGTGAGATAATATACTTGATACGCTAACACTTTAATTACTGTCTTTATAATAATTATACAAGAAATCATCACGATTAACCGTGTTGTAGCCACATCTGAAGTAAAATTGAACAATTCTCGATTCATGCCATTTGTTCATTGGGCCTTGAGTATTAGGAGATCAGGGAAGTCGGTGTCAAGATTCAACACTCTGGAACAGGTATAGAGTAGTGAATATTTTCCGTTTCTCGGAAAAATAACTGTTCTAAAAGTTTTTTTTTAGATGGTCCTTAAAAAAAAAAAAAGCAGATTTCGTGTCACGCGTTTCAAGAAAAGAAACGTCAATGAAAAAACTTTAAACTGACATACATGCATACCCACAGAAGTAAAAAACTCTCTCGTCTCTGGTTGGCTGAGCTACAATGTACTGTCGCTGTCCAAAGAAGGTTTAAAACCCAGTACAATACAGAGGCACCACACAGGAATTGCATAGCCATTCAGAAGTGCATAAACAGTATTATTTCTTTCACTGAACTGATGACAGCAGGTAAGTCGTGCATGATAATCCTCTTCTAACAACATTTGATGTATTTGGATTCTGCACGCCTTCATTTCAATTTTTTTCCCGCAGAATCTTATGCACAGTAGATTTTGAAAGCATCCTCCCTAAAGATGCTCGTTTTATACTCTTTCTCGGACTTTCTTCAAAAGCTTGTTCTATATACGCTACAGTTCCTTCGTCAACACATCGTCTACCAGACCGTGGTTTATCAATGACAGAACCTGTTTCCTTGAATTTTTTCATCCACTTGGCTATGTAATTCCTGTGTGGTGTTTCTTAATGTAATGGGTTATAAACCTCCTTTGGACAGCGACAGTACACTTTAGCTCAGCCAACCAAAGAACGCGGTTTACTTTCCCTTCTAGTGAAGCCATGGGTCAACAGCACTTCTGAAAAAGAAGTCATTTTGAAGTTTCAGAAGTTGTGAAAAATATCTGATGAAACAAATAACAAATAAAACTTCAGAACTAAAAACTAGACACATCGAGCTTTCTTATCCGTATTACAGATTAATTTTATCATGTACAGTTACGAAGCTACAGGTATTTTAAATTGCACAATGACTTTATGGACATCCTGTATATACGAATGTATACAGTATATATATATGTATATATAGATATATATATATATATATATATATATATATATATATATATATATATATATATATATATATATATATATATATATATATACACACACATGGTTATGCGCGTGTGTGCATGTGCGCGCGCTCATAAATACATCGCAGCCATTGTATTAGGATGCCATTTTAATATTTAAAAGTACCCTGCAGCTATCTTATAAAAGGTAACATGGGAATGTTGTGAGAGAGGCTGAAACCAGTTATGAAACTATACACCGAAAAATTGACAATAAATGTAAGAGAGAGAGAGAGAGAGAGAGAGAGAGAGAGAGAGAGAGAGAGAGAGAGAGAGAGAGAGATTCCTGCATTTTTAACGATAAAAAACACAATAAGCAATCTAGCATTTTTTTTCCAGTCCATTCTGCCATCGGGGCTTCGGTGATATCTTGACAATGGAGGCCGGTTAAATCTGCTACAATTGTCCCACCAGTAAATAACACAAAAAAATGAACGGAAAAAATCTGATTGGGAGCTCACACCGGTTTGGCATTAGCGATGTTGCCATCACACCATCACCTAAATATAATTCTTATGACAGCGATTTAGAAGGAACCCATCTTGGTCAATATAAAGGCTCCCCTTACCTTGTCCCGCGTTCACTCTTATTATCTAAAATGAATGGATCTTATAAATATATATACTTCTGTATACGAACTGGGTATATTTTTTATCCCAAAGAGATAAAACCGGGCGTAAATAAGTCTGGTCCGGCGAAATAAGTGTTACTGGATATCGTCGTTAAGTGCTGACAAACCTAGTTCTTAAAAAGAAGTGCATTGTAAAAGCAAAGTACTTCGGAAATAAGACTTATAAAGGATTGTCAAAACGACGACTTCGAAATAAATTTCTATCAAACCAGTGATTTTGAAAAGCCTCGTAATACATAGAGGACGAATGTGGGAGCAGCATACGATATAAAAAAAAATTCCCGAAAGCAATGCCCCAACTAATATCTACAAAATAAGCGGTGGTCAACGATCTTAGGATGAAGTTGTGCGAATCCACTTTGGAAGCAACAACCGAATCATTTGTTAAATGGATAGCCTTTGATTCAGCTCTTTCTCGCACTTTATGTAAACAGACTCCTCAGAATGAGGAAAATATTCTTGGCAAGAAGGGATAAGTCTACGAAAATCATGAGGCGTTGCTTAGGAAGTATTATTACATCGAATGTGCTCCTAAATTATAAAAAAGCCACACGCGCTTCCCATACGGTGCCGCTATTCATTTCTGAACTTTAAAAGTTGACGGATTAGAAGACTTCAATTTCCTAAAACCTAATTATCACGAAAGTGAAACAAAACCAAGATTAAAAGAAATGGAAGAAGCTTGTCCTGGAGACACTGAAATAAGCCACGTTTTGCCTGCCTCTTTCATTAATACCATCCATATTTGCATTCACGTATCACACAAGGTTAAGCAAGACAAGACGCTTTTTGAAGGTCAGACCCCTTAGAATATAAACGAGTGATTATATATATATATATATTTTAGAACACACACACACACACACACACACACACACACACACACACATATATATATATATATATATATATATATATATATATATATATATATATATATATATCATTGACGAGGGTGGTTCCTGACAATACGTGACAGCAATTCTTTTCCTTGTATGTTTACCGGATGAGGCTACCACGCCGCCTAGACAAACGTAACTCAACCTCGCGGATTTAATACACACTAAGTTTGCGTCCATGGAATGAAAAGCAAGAAATGCTGAGGTCCTTCTTACTTATGCTTTTCAGCAAGTTTAGCTAGATGCATACTTATCTGCTTTAGTTAATTTGATAACTATTTCATAAAGAGTCTTATCTTGACCTAACCGGACGATGCGTTATGTCACTGAACCCAGAGTTTGTTGGTGTGCATGTCAAATAAAAGCTGGAAACAGGTAACGAGCAATTTCCTCAAGGGAAAACACCCGCTTCCTCAAGTTCACGAGATATCTGACGATTTCCATGGCAGAAGGAGCGGTGCGTGAACGATGACCTAATGACGACCTCCTCGTGACCTCGCGGTCTCTCGCTCTCTTGCATTCATTTGACGAGGCTCAAGAGGACTTCCCTGCACTTGACCCACAATTGCCTTATGGTCATTATGGAGCATCAGACCTCGCAAGAACCTGTCTCTTCATCCGAGTCTCTCTCCCCCCCTCAAGAGTTCAAGTTTTCATAAGATGTTTGATAACAACGGGGAGAAACACTGGCAGAAGTGTGGGTTGCTGCAAAGTTGCACAATGTAATGCAGGAAAAAAGGTGGTTAAAGAGCGCTGTCGAAATGCTTCCTTAGCTTTCAGCAAGGGAGTCAGGCATCAGCTGCTTTGGCAATGAAGACTTGCATAACCATCAGCAGATAGTTTCTTTGTTTCTTTATTTTATAATTTTCTGTTCCACATAACACTTCCTTCCGCTCTGAATCTTGCTAACTTTAACAGAGATAAATACGATTTTGCCCAACAATTCTCATTAGAAATTAAATAAGGGATAGAAAAATGACTACTTATTGAGGCAACTTGAATCGTGAACATTTCACAGTAACATTCACGGCAACTCAAAATAATCAAAATAATTTAATTAAACTGAATTTACTCATGCAAATGAAAAGGAAACAACTGAATGTCTCAAACAAATCATGAAAAGGAAAGTGTAACAAAGTTCAAGGAATTCTGACGATTCTTTACTTACCTCTGAAAACGACTCATCAAGACGTCAATAAGTAAGAAGCGGGCATCTCTTAAAAGTTAGAATACAATTATAATCCTGGTGATTTCATGCCCTTTACAACTGCAAACTGGACTTGAACGGACCAGAGCAAAACACTCCGCACCCACACAGATGACCTGCACCTGGCGATAACTGAAAAACAAGTAAAAAATGAGCCGAAGCTTCTTCGGAGCACTCGAGTTTTCTGTACAGCGTATAATGCTGTATGAAACTTTCAGCCACGGTCCATGTAACTCAGCCACGGTCCGGTGGTGGCCTCAGCCACGGCCCATGAAACTCTTAGCCGCAGCCCATGAAACTCAGCCACGGTCCGGTGGTGGCCTGTGTTGCTGGTACTTACAGTATAGCGGTGCCAGAAGTATGATTATGGCTAACCTTAACCTTAAATGAAATAAAAACTACTGAGGCTAGAAGGTTGCAGTTTGGTATGTTTGATGATTGGAGGGTGGATGATCAACATACCAATTTGCAGCCCTCTAGCCTCAGTAGTTTTTAAGATCTGGGGACGGACAGACAAAGGCGTCAAAATAGTTTTATTTTGCAGAAAACTAAAAATTGACGCTGTAAAATAATTTCCGAAAACTTACACGGTTACAAAAGGTCTGACAAGGTACGAATAATAACTGGTGTCTTCTTCCACGAAAAGAATTTGCTCTGAAAAAGAGCGATAAACAAGGAAATAAATAAATAAAAAATGAATAATTAACAAATAAGGTAAATCAACTGATGAAAATTTTCTCCTAGGAAAAAACGGAAAATCAAAAGTTTCAAGACACGAATATGAATAACAAAATTTTACAAATGAATTCTTCTTAGAGCATGAACGAATATCTGTATGAAGAAACTGCAATAACGAGGTGGGACGAAGGAGGGTTATTAGGAAAGACTGGCTAGAAAAGGCTGGCTAGAAAAGACGATGAATATCAATCACTGTAAATGTAGACTCTTCAGGAGATCGCCAATTGCATTCGCGTCATTCAAGCGTGCTTCATGAATATATTATGCAGAGACTTGAGAGAGAGAGAGAGAGAGAGAGAGGATGATCAACTTGAGATTCTAATCTCTCTATGATCATTCTAATTATGTTTTGTCCGTTAGGAGTTGGGAATCGTTTAAATTCCATGTCGGTAATTAACATTTCACTATAATCATCAGCTAATTTAAAAGATAATTATTGATAGCGATTAAGGAACTATACCTCAATAAAAGTAAAAGTAAAATTGACTTCCTATTGCAACCCAGCCGCATTCATGAAGTAGTGCATTCTTGAAATTAATCTACACTGTTCTTTGTAAGCTGGAATAAATAACGTTACCTAAGGTAAATGTAAGCAGCAAATATGTTTTTCTTTATAGTCACTGACTTCCGGAATCCTACGGTTACTGGACAAATTAAGACAAGACTGTAGCACTTTGAAAACTGCCGCTTTTGTAGAAACAGTTGAGCTTCATGGAATACACCTGAAACGGGGATGAGCGATGGAAACCCCAAAAGAGGTTCTGTCTCTCCAAAACTTATCTTCCTTTCTCGCAAATTCTGCCCACCTTTTGCCAGTCACGAGGCCCACTGTAGTGGAAATGATCACAAGAATTCCCAAACATCTCTTTGTGCAATCTTACTTATAAACAAACAAAAAAAACAATCCGAACCAAAAATGTTAACCGTTTTCCAAGCCCTGAAACGCAGCAAAATAAAAAAAAAAGTACCTGTACTTCCAAATACCTCAACTGGTTTTGGATGTATGTATACTGTATACCTTAGTGTGTTCACATAAATTTTGAATATGCATGTCATCCAGGCTGTAGGCGAGAAGGGGGGAGGGGTAGTGCCATAATATAAATGATACGTTGGACTGAGGTCAAGCTATACACTCGGCCACGAAGAAGGATACACGACTATTTCAGCTCATAGTATATATATATATATATATATATATATATATATATATATATATATATATATATATATATATATATATATATATATATATATATATATATATTACCTTTATCACATACACAATTGTTCTGTGCATTAGTAGAATTACTAATAGGACCTCATTCAAAGTGGATGGTATCTAATGGAGCATTTATTCAGAAAAAGTTACAAGCTTTCTTGGACAAACAGGCAATTCGTACGGATACTTGATAATGTGGACTGTTTGTCCAAGAAAGCTTGTAACTTTTTTCTGAATAAATACTCCATTAGATACCATCCATTTTGAATGAGGTCCTTTAGTAATATATATATATATATATATATATATATATATATATATATATATATATATATATATATATATATATATATATATATATATATATATATATATATATATATATATATATCTATCTATCTATCTATCTATCTATCTATCTATCTATCTATCTATCTATATATATATATATATATATATATATATATATATATATATATATATACTGCAAATTTCCGATACATTTTGCTAGAGCTCCAATGCACCCATCCTCAACATCAGAGCATAATATTTTAGTGTTTTACCGTCACTGCTTTTCAGGCTGCATATCTCTACTGTATAAACCATTGGTCAATTTAACCATATACAAGTATTCGTATTGGCCCCAATAATCTGCAGATTTCAACGATGCATTTCGTATATTTCAAAAGTGAATAGAAAGCTATGAAATGTCAGAGAGAAAGGCATTTCAATTTATATATACCGTCGGTGACTCATCCCCAAGTAACAGTAAAATGACTGGACTCACATTTTAAGAAACATGCGGGGGTGTTATGCCTTATTGTTAATATCCTGGCTAACCAGAACATAACTTGATAACAAAAATTCACGCGCCAACATCTGCGATAAATGACGGCCAAAGAACCGATGACCCTATTGTTACCAAAACCTGCCGACAAAAAGTAACAAATGTATGGCTGGCTCGAAAAAATCTGAAGAATATAGTGCAGGTCCCTTCTGAAAACGACGAATTCCTACTTATCGCCTGCAGTAGACAAAGTAAGTAAAAAGTGTACATCTGGAATTCAAATTTTAAATGGGTACTTATACGTAAAAGGGTTTGCGTGACCATAATAAAATGCTAAGGGGGTAATGTAAATACTGAATACAGAAATTAGCTTCCTAATGAGAATTAATAACATCCTCTGGATAAGTATTCGTCAACTGTAAAGAGAAGAAAAAAAAAAAATTCTGGCACGGTGCAAAAATCTGGTGAAACCGACTGTCAAAATGCCACACTTCATTACTTACTGGAAGTCGAACACACTTTTTCCATCAACACTCACCTGGAAGAGAAGCAAGGATAAAGCTTAGTTTCGAGATGACATTTCAAATAATCTATATAACAAACACCGCATAAGGTAGATATTTACTCAAAGAGGGTGCTTCAAAGGATAAAAGAACATTATCCATTTCTCCTCTCAACTTATGAATCAAATGTTGAAAAAGCTTCCAAAACATTATACCTGATACACTGCACAGAAGCTTCATTAGTAGCACGTCATCCCACCCTTTAAACAAACAACGTCCCTCACATCTATCCGACATCCACTTCAAAGACAGTGTCATTTTTCTTTTTAATATTCTGACATTCTTATCACTTGGTGCATTCTGAGCTCCAGTCAACCTTTTTACAGCGCCATCTCTTTCAAATATCTCCTCAGTTTAACGCTGCTCTGTATATAATTTATTTAAAAATATACGAGTACATACATACATACATACTTGCATTAGTACATACATACACACACACACACATATATATATATATATATATTATATTTCGACACTGTTCTTCCTCTATCATCTATTCTGTTTTACTCTATCAATCAAAATCCTACCAGACACAGTTCACTATATATATATATATATATATATATATATATATATTATATATATATATATATATATATATATATATATATATATATATATATATATATATATATATATATATATATATATATACATACATACATACATACATACATACATACATACATACACACATATATAAATATATATATATATATATATATATATATATATATATATATATATATATATATATATATATATATATATATGTGTGTGTGTGTGTGTGTGTGTGTGTATGTATATATTCCTCTCGGCCATTCGTTTGAGCCTTTCCTCGTCCAGACATACATTACACAAACACACACACACTGGTCAGTCCATCAATCATATTTCAACTGCCAGACCGCATTGTCACTTGTAATCCCAGCAACTCCTGGTGTCTTTCCGTTTTTCAGCAAATTATTGCCCTCATATCCTGTATAACCACTTCCATAAGAATTCTCAAACTTGTACGTCATTTAAGTGTGCGCATGCATAAATAAATGTATAAATGAGGTAATCTTCTTGCGAGGAAACGTGTGTAATCTTCTGGTTACGAAGTTTTAGAAAGTGAAAAACTTACCCATAACTCAATTTCACTAGAATATTTCCACAAAAAGGTTCACCTCCCAACACACATTTCTTAATTTAACTTTAGCGACAAGAAAATAAAACAAAATTAACAAAATCCAAATAGTATAAATTAATCTAATTTTTAGGTCCTAGGTGAAGATATATATAGATCTATTCACATACCTTACCAAAATCAGGACAGTATTCAGATAACATGACTCTGTCGTGCATTCCTGCTCGGTGCGAATCTCTCGTATTTTTTCCAATATATTTGATACGATTTATGTGGAGATTCAATACAATCTTTACGCTTCGATGGATGAACACAGTACGTCCAATTACAGAAAGCCTTTAAACGCTGCAATTCTCAAAATAGATTTTTTGTACGAGGATGAATGAGCAATGCAATTTGCATAAACTGCATTCCTGTACGTTTCCATAACCTCGCTCAGAATTCTGACTTTAAGAAAACTAAACTTTAAACACTTGGAGCAAGCGGGACTTGAAATGAAAGACTGGAGTATGGTATGGCAAGAACGCACAGGCTACCGGTTTGTGTACACCCTTTTGCTTCTCTCTCTCTCTCTCTCTTAACTCTCCCTCTCCTTCTCTCTCTCTCCCTCTTGCCATCCTCCAGACCCTCTCTTTCTCTCTTTCCCCCTTTTTACCTGGATTACCGTTTTTTACCTGTTCGCATTTTGCCCGTGTGAACCTTACGTCCAGGTTTCCATATTTTAGTGGAAAGAATAGACACAACTGGGACGCAAGTGTCACGGGCCACTGGAGGGAGGAAAAGAGACAAAGGACGGGGAGGGGAACCGTGAAGGAGGAATGGGAAAAAGGACATGATAAATGGGGAGCAACCGCGAGACGGAGAGAAGCCAGAGAATGTCACAAAAAAGGGATAAAATCATAACTAGGAAAACACTGGGAAAGGCAGAAATGGATTCAAAATAGACGCGAGAGAGAGAGAGAGAGAGAGAGAGAGAGAGAGAGAGAGAGAGAGAGAGAGAGAGAGAGAGAGAGAGAGAGCTTTGTGGTAAAAAAATACTATTTTTCATACACGTACTACCATGTCGCGATAATGGTTTTCCGTTCACAATGTGTCAGGTGAAAAACTGAATAGAATGCGTCTAGCAATCCTCATGGGACTGCCATCATTTCATGCAAGCTGTCCTTATTAAAGAGAGCAATAGGCCTTCCTAATTCAATATTTCGTTTAAATTTCCCTTGTTCAAGGTAACAATCACATTTCCTATCAAATGTAAGTTGCTCTTATCCAGACAACAAGGGAGTTTCCTTTAAACTGTTAACATCAAAGGAGACTATGACATAAAAAAAAAAGACCTCATTCATGGTTACACAGTGGCATACACTTTACACGAACTGTCCTCTTACCAAAGTCTATCCAATCATATTTCATTGGAGACTAATGACAATTCATTCGAATGGTCTTCGTCACGTCGGCAATGGTCCTTATCTATGGTTCTACATTGACCTTTGGTGCACTGATAATTCAGTACTTTCTTGCGATAACTGCAACGAATCCCCCTTATCTTCAATATAACTGGTCCTTGTCCAGTGCTACTGGGACACAATGAACAACCTTCCTTGATCAACAGTGCGTACGGATTCCTCAGATGGATTAAACTTTTCCAGCGTTGTACATGAATGTGTCGCGTAAGATAATAAAAAGATTTTACTTTTTCTACATTTTAATGGCTATTGATCTATTAACATAACTATGCAGAGGAAGACACGTTCAATAACAACTGGGTTAAATGTTTCATGAACTGTCAGTCGCTTGCGCAATTCAATTGCGTTTAGTAACGAGCTTCCTGTTTACTAAAAATCTGAAATAATTACTCTTGGAAGCAAAGTCAATAATTTTGAATATTCCACTATATTTAGTGTTACCACTGATTTCAAGCCTAGTTTTAGCAGCATTTAGAATAGCATTACGTAATACTACATGAAAGTAGGTGTTATCTTTAAGGCTTCTCATGTCCAAAAAAGGAAGGGACATCTTTGCTATTAAGAAGATGAGTTTTGATAACGAGGCTCCTCACATCCACAGAAATCAACAACACTACTGACAAATGTCCAAGAACCTTTGTGTGTGTCAGTAATATTCGAGAGCTTACATTAAAAAAAAAAAAACCGCACGACGTTCTTTATTCTCACAATAGGCTTAAGGATGTAAGACCAACGTCAAATTTCTTGTATGCCTAACTCTCATATTTACTTCAACAGAGAACCTCCACTGCTGTCCATAGATCTTAGGTGTTTTTCTGTTTGTGCGCGTTACGTTTCTCGTAGTGTGTCAGTGTTCTTATTCTGGGAAGATGTCTCGATCAAACTCGGCTCAGTAGGCTACTGGGGACCTTTGGTTTCCTTTCGTGTAGAACTGAAGAACTGTCTTCTTGGCAGCTCTGGGAGAGTTAATGCAGGTTTAAGAGAAATAGTCATGCTATCTTTACTTTGTGGTTCATTTAGCTCACAATACTTTAGCCGCTGCTTATTATTTTTTATTTCCAACACCACGTTTAGAATGTCAGGTCTTCATCAATGTGTGTGTGTGTGTGTGATAGCAAAAAAATACCTATTTGGGACGATTGTCCTTGGAGAGAAATTGGCCTTGAATTTAAGCTTTGTTGCTGTGAATAGTACGTCACCTAGTGCAGCAAAGAAGGATTTTTTGGCAATTCAAGAGTTTCATCTTTAGTGTTCCATCTCCTTTTGATGCTGACAGATCATAACGGTAACTCAGTCAAAATTAGGCACTAAGTTTAATCTTAAAAAAGGATGACTGTAATGGCCAAATTTAATGTCAGTTAAATAAGAGTATAAGCAAAGTATTTGGAACTGATTAACATACATCCATTTATAAACAATTATTTCAGGGCTTAAGAAGTGGTCAGAATGTTAACTGTCAAGACCAAACTTACTACCAAGTCTCCTTAACAGCAAAGGGAGTTACATGGTTTGGCGAAGGTATGTTTCCTAAACAATGTACTTGTTTGCCGTTAACTGTATCCCAACTTTAATCTCTTCCCTACTTCTAAACTGCTTTCCCACTCTGTGGAAAATTTTTAATGAAACGGAGAAAAATATTTGTACCTAACGCACAATCTTTAGTTTTCAATCGAGCCCTTCTTGATAAATAAAAAAATAAATCAGAGACGATGCTGTTAAATGAAACAAAGCATCGAACAAAAATGTCTCTCTGACATGGACTTAATCGTAAATATTCATATGAAAAAGTCGGGTTATTACTGAGAATGGAAAATGTCTCTTTAAGTAACTTAATAAAATTAGATTGGGCCAATTGCTTGGGCTTCAGTTCTGTACGATATCATTCGCGCTTTCTCCTCTCCCCCAACTGCACAAGGTCACCTCCTTCAGGAAAAACAAATTAAAGCAAATAAATAAAGGTTTCTTCAGTGTAAAAGGACCACGTTTTTTGTGAAATCAAGACCTGAGGAAAGTTGGAAGATCCTCTCGGAACATTTGAAGCTCAGCACCCAGCGAGACATTTGCCCAAAGACTGATCCAAATACATTACATTGATTCCAAGGGATTTAGATTCCTTTTCAATCAGACTCTTTGGGGAAAGGGGGCGTTTGATCTTCTATCTCGCACACCTGCATCACTCTCACCTTGCTTACAGCGACACTCCTCTTTGGTTCCTCACCCTACCCAGCCAAATCCCTAAATCCGTGCCCCGTGGGATTCCTAGACCTTTTTTCACTGATAAGAGCAGGTAAGTTCTTCGTCTAGGGGTACCCATGAAATATTAATTCTTTCTCTGAGTATTGCAAGATGCGTCCTCGTGCTTTGATCTCATTTCTGCTGAAGCAGCACAGCGCCAGAAAAAGACATTGTATTTGATTATGTTTCTTATGAATCAATAAAAAAAGCCATATAGTTTAAATCATCAAATTCAAGAGAAGTTTAATATCTGTAGAACGGGAAACAGCATGAAATAAATGAGATGCTTAGTTAAAGAGACATTAAAATGTACATACTTTATATATTTTCTAGGAAATAGAAAAGGGAAAATCTTGCATAACATGTACTTATTCTTCGGGGGTATAGCAGTGTTATGAAAACGTAGCATAAACTGATTAACTGAATGTAACACGCCGACCAAATTACAAAAATGAAGCAAGAACCCTATACATCCTAATAGCCATTCGGCATGACATAATTATGAGTAAGAAACTCTCTCTTTATAATAATATTATTGATGTTTGTTCTAAAAAAAAAAAAGGACTTCATTAAAATTTCTACATGAACCACACACCAATGCATGCATAAGATTATTTTTTTACTTAATACCAAATATGCATAAATAAAGGCACAGCCATCACACCCGCACGCGCGCTCACTTACACACAGACACGTATGGGTTTGTGTGCGTCTATGTATGTGAAATCTTAATTTATTATTCTGGCTAAATTTCATTTCCCCGAATATATTAACAATACAGAGATGTTACATGAAGTGTGTATTACCCATCGGTTTCATTTGATCGCCGGTGAACAACGACGCTCCAGTAAGAATCTGTCTTACGGTAGCAAGAATCAATATACCGGCAACACACGACTCTCTGAGAAACCACCTTGCAATGGTTGACCTACAATAGAGGCTGGGTAATTCAGCAAAGAAGGATTTAAACAAGAAGTTCAATACCGTTCCTCCAGTACATGAAAATCCCCGGAACTACGTTAACCCCCTATATTCATCCGTCAGGCATAAGCCTTCATGGTGCGCGCTTCCAAAAAGAGGCTGGAATCCAGTGCAGTGTGTCACCACGGCTATGAAGGAAACTACCTTCAAACCCCCCAGCCGCACTCCCCTCCCCCTGACCCCCTTTCATTCCCCCTTCCTCCACTCCTTCCTCTCCCACATTAGACAAGAGGGCATTCCCCTAATCATCACTGGACAACCATCTCGTAACCTTTCCCCAGCTCCCATGTGAACCTCAGCCCACCTTTCATTCTTCTTCACTTTTTAGGGTTTTTTTTCCTTTCTTTTTCCGTGAATAAGATCAATGGCTGGCGTTCCTTTACCAGCCTTACGCCATCGGGATTTGTTTAGACCCAGCGAGACACCTCTCGCGCTTGCTTGTTTGGTTGGGGAAGAGACGGGGAAGTGGGGACCTCGGACAGTTCAAGATAGACCAGTGGGAAACAGGACTCGAGAAGTCTCTGGGGAAAAATAGGGAAGAAAGGACGGAATGGGTTTCAAAAAAATTAAAACTGAAGAAATACGGAGTAGAGATAAAAAATTAAAGACTGGAAAATACAAAAACAGAAATTAAAATGTAACGAAAAATAGACGTGTCCACAAAATGAGGCATGGGAGAGTCAACGTTACAAAAATAATGGTAAGATGGGCTAAACAAAATTTAAAATTAAACGATGACATTCCAGTTTTCACATGATGTAAAAACAAACTTTAGGAACCAACACTTAAGACCATGGCTGTAGGATCAGGCAAAAGATTGCTTCAGTTGTTGGCCTTGAAATTTTTTAAAAGTTTAACCACAACTTTAAAAGTTATGGAAAGAAAGCTTTGGCCAAGGGCAACAATAAAGGTTATGAATGAACGTCTGCATTTCTGATAATACAACAACAATAGAGATGTAACTAATACCGGGTTCTGAATGACCTTCTAGAACTTTAGGATTACGGAAAGATGATTAGTGTTCGAGTCTTGCTGCTCAGAAGTGTTTCAATCACGAACAGAATTTCCTAGGTTTCGGTTAAGTGAAATAATTAACGTTGAATACTTCATTCGGATTCCACGTTACTTAAGAGGTTCTTTTGCTGAATGACCCTCGTCTCCTGTGGTTTGTAGAACCCAGAGGTCCACACTAGGTATCTTATACCCTGCAACAATTCAACACACTCAAGCGAGGGTCAGAGCAGCCGTAAGCCAGCTTAATCTATTCTAATTCAACCAACCGAGTGACTCAATCCATCTATAAAAGGAAGCTGTTAAATCTATTACACTTTTTTAAGAGTAGGAAAAGTCACACTCAAAGTCTGATAGCCATTTAATCTTATGGTTACTATAAATCAAAACAAGCAAGTGACAAGTATTCTTCGGAACATAAACCTCACCCATCTCTTTTGAGTGGAAAAAATACGCATCCAAAAAGTGTTCTATCTTGGGGATGAAATGACCAAACAATTGACAAGCACCATGAGCGTCCGTCAATAATTCTCAGCTGCCTTTACAACAGCAGGTGAATATCTTAGCTTGCCAGCAAACAAAACCACAATGCTACCTTTTAAAGGCATAAAATTAGCTTGAAAAATACTTCTCTTATTGAGATCTTACTCGTCATTATGTAATGAGTTGTAGTTCCTCATTGGGTGGGTGGGTTCCGTTCTCAGCTAGCACTTTGCTGGCCCCGCGTTCGAATCTCCGACCAGCCAATGAAGAATAAGAGGAATTTATTTAATTTCTGGTGATAAAAATTCATTTCTCGCTATAACGTGGTTTGGATTCCACAATAAACTGTAGGTCCCGTTGCTAGGTAACCAATTGGTTCTTAGCCTCGTAACAGGAGAGGTGTTAATCAGCTCAGTGGTCTGGTTAAACTAAGGTATACTTAACTTATGTAATGAGTTACTTCTAATGTGGAATGGATATAGAATTTAGGTCAAAGGCCAAGTGCTGGGACCTATAAGGTCATTCAGCACTGAAAGGAAAGATGAAAGTAGAAAGGTTTGAAAGGTGCAACAAGAGGAAAACCTTGCAATTGCACAAAGAAACAATTGTTAAGAGAGGGTGGATAGCAAGATGGAAGAAAGAGAATATGAATGGAGGTACAGTAAAAGGAATGAAAGGGGTTGCAGCCTGGGACCGAAGGGACGCTGCAAAGAACCCTAAGTAATGCCTACAGTGCACCGCGTGAGGTGCACTGACGGCATTTACCCCCCTACGATGGTTGCTTGTGAAAAATATTTTAAAGACAAGTTATTACGGATTACGGTGCAACCTAGACGCTCTTATTTCAACATATCCTAATGGCTTAGCAAGCGTAGCCTCTTCAACTACAGGTACTACGGGAAAATGCAATGGTTTGTGGAAGGTGGGGAATGAAGCCTTACAGTTAACAAATCAAGCTAGAAAGGAATAAAAGAGAATTACAGACAAAAGAAGAAAACCCGCTGGCCAAAAAAAAAAAAAAAATAAATAAATAAATAAAAAATAAAAAATAAAAATATTATGAAGCCAATTCGATCGGTTCTTCACAGGGGATTTTTTTCCTCCACTTCCTCAGAACTGAATATTCTCTCTTAATCTTTGAAGTGTACACTGTATACACAAAGTTAGAAATATTTCAACTCATAAAAGATAAGAAAAAGATCCTGGGCAAAAAAAAAAAAAAAAAAAGCTCGTGGTAGAAAGTCCTGGTCCTCATCCCCGTCCCAATCTCGCTCCGCCATCATTTTGTAAGTGGACGGAAAAAGAAGAGGAGAAAGACGGGGGGGGGAGTAGTAAGGCTGTGGGAAGAGGGAAGCAGAGGAAGGAGGCGGCGTGCCAGTAATAAACAAGAAAAGATGATTAGATGCAAATATATTCCTTCTAAGATCCCTTTTCGGGTGGGGAAGGGGGGGGGGCAGGGGGTAAAGGCATACGGGGGGACGGTGGGTAGGCCGAGCATGATGATGAGCATCCACATAAGCTGTGTTCCTAATCCTCATTTCCTACACTCTTAAAACTCTAGAGAGATTCCCACAAGGCTCTCAAATTAATCGCTTCCAGGAGCGTTTCTCTCTTTCCCTCTCTCCCCCCCCCTCCCCTCTCCCTCTCTCTCTCTCTCCAGATAAAAAAAGAAGAAAAAGAAAAGAAATGACTCCCTCCCGGCTTGCTGGCTGGAGGAATAATAGTCTTAATGACATCATTCCAGAGAATCATTAAACATTAAGACGTCCCCAGGCGAACCCTTTAAGGAAGAAAATAATGGATCTCGCCGCCATTCCAGCAACCCATTTCTTCCTCCTCATTACCTCGCTAGAATGGGCTCCAATTTGGTAACTAATAATCCTCATAATGACGCCAATAATAAGCCATAATAATAATATCCTCATCCCGCATTCATCGTATTCATCCTTCCACCAACTCTCTCCTCATCCCCTGCCCCCCCCCCCGCCCCTACCCCCAACCTTTCCAAAAGCTTCCTCCTCTCCACGCGCTCTTTCTCTCCGTCTTTCTTTCGTCTCTCCCTTAAGTATGTTCTTCGTTGTTCCTCTTGAACACAGGACGAACAAAAGCTACTCAGCAACTCCATTTTTAGTTCCTCCGTGTATCTGCGCTTGCATCTTCATCCCATAAAAATCGCCTCTTTTCGTCGCCAAGCAAAGAACGAATAAACATTTGGTTACCGCTGGAAGCCTGGGGGCATTCGAATAATTGGGCCCGCTCTCTGTTGTCTATAGGAGGTCTTCTTTCACATCTTAATTCTCTTTTGTGGCAGTGGAAGGTTATATATGTTTCCCTTTTTCGACAAAAACTATACTTCAAGCTGTTACCCAGAGGCTGGTGTGCTGTGTTGTTGTTGCTGTTGCTGCTGCTGTTGCTGCTGCATGTTTTTCGGTCAAAAAGCAAACCGTCTTTCATTTCTGACAGCAAGGTTATACGCACGTGCAGCACTCAAATTCTTAATTCCTTATTACCTTAAACTTCTTATACCAGGTGATCCCTACGTTCTACTGTCATCTCATTCGTAAAAGCTTCGACAACATTACTTTATTATCGTCTTAGGCAATAAATCTACTGTAGTAGACACTACTGTGAGGACAAGAAAAAATTTCCTGTATTTTTACTACATTGCAATACCATCTACGAACATGCACATATACAGGCACGCCCGCAAGCATGCAGATGTAATACATTCATTGCAATTTGCTGTCTGCAGTTTTGTCAAAACGCTTTACAATTCCGTCTGTGCAAATCGTTAAAATTCCTTTGATCTTTTGTTTTGCAGAATGGAAGCTGCAAGAAAAATCTTAGCCGTCATCAGACAGGCCTTTGGAGACTGTTTTTAGTCTAAACACGGGTGTTTTTATAAAGTGGTGCTAACTAAAGCAAAATTAATATTAACAGAAGTAATAATGATAATAATTGTAACAGTCATTGTTACTGTGATTATCTTTGTTATTACTCTGGCTATTTTCTAGTTTATACTTCAGGAAAAATACTTAATTGCTTTAACAAATCGATGTTTTTATTCCAACGGATTTACTGTCAGCAAACTATAAGGAAAAATAGAGTGCTCTCCTCTAACCATTAACTCTTAAGCAGAAGCTAATATATAAAGAAACTAAAAACATGGGCCGTAAGGTTATACATGACCCATTTGCATCGGAATTTAATGGTAACTGGTATATGAGAGGACTCGGACAAAAAAGTGCATGCCCGCGTCTTCAGTATCATATTGGTCCTACGGTTCGAAACTAATTTTATCTATGTGGATTGTGTGAGAGAAGTTAGAAGAGTGAAGGGAGTTAGAAGTCCGTGGAATGCGAGTAGATTTTGTGACCGAACGTGTCCATGACTGCTGTTAGTATGGAATGTAGCCATTAATGAAGAAAATGCAGTGAATTTGAAAAGAAAACAAACAAGTAGATGAATATTAGCGTGAGCATCGTTATGAGGATCAGTGGAAGCGGGAACGAAAGATGAGTATTTGGACTGTGACAAGAATGGGAATGGTTGACTTATACTATAATTAAAACGTAAAGCAATTCAGACAAGGACAGTAGCAGGAGCTCTGTGGGGGGTTATGTAACGCAAGACTATCTCAAGACTGACAGCCTGATTAAAAAGTTGAAACAGGATTCACAAAACGAGAGGATGGTAAAAAACGCGGCGTATGCTAAGATTCTGAACTGGCTATTCTTCAGGAAATTGACGAAGGGATGTTGAAAGAGAGTGAATAGAAAGAGTTAGAAGCTGTGAACACTAGCAGAAATTGTACGAGGGGTACGGAAGACTGAGAGAGAAATAAAAAGTGAAGTGATTGGCACAGGTAAGGAGAACGGTGAGGGAAAGCTGGAAGTCTTGACGGAAGGGAATGGGGGAAATCTCGAAAGTGCTGAGTTGGCAGCGGGACAAAAAATTAGAGTATGACCGCTTTGTAATCCGTGAAGCCAAAATAAGAATGCAAACTACGGAGATCGTTATGTTTCTGCTGCATTCCAGTGTAACTGTGCGATGAATTTTAGTCTGTGGAAGTTTTATATACAGTGGTTCATCCATAATTCAGTAATTGGAAAACAATACACGTATATACAAGTGCACATTCGTCGCATAAACAGATTTACGCTAAACTTGGAACAAACAATACAATCGTATATTATGCGAAAAAAAAGAGTTCTCTACAAAATTCATTTCTCAACGAAACATCTGCAGAGCTTTATTAGACGCTGGAACATTTCAAATGGCAGAATTACCTGGGGTAAAGACTAAATAAAAAAAAAAATAATCTCCCAGACATTCACAAAGATAAAAAAAAAAAGACATCACAAATGAGGTGACTACTTGTTCCATAAACTGGACGTCAACTGTTATAAGAGGAAATACCCTCTTTCACTCAACAAACAGAAGAATTAAATCAAGTGTCTAAATATTAAAAACAGTTATGTTTAAACAACAAACCTTGTTACTCATTTCATGCAGAAAGCTTGTAATTAAAACTTTTTCAATTGTGATTCAAACCATTCTTTTCAGATATTAGTTTCAAAGTTTCATCTATTACCGCGTATTGTCCTTCACAAAATGAGAAATGTTACGTAACAACAACTTTCTTTCAACTAATCTGAGAAGTTACTGAAACGAGGTGGGCGCAAGCGTAAAAACAAAACAACACATGTAATATTATCGTCAGAGAATAAATAAATAAACTTCTCAGCCTCCCCTAGACAGGAACCAAGTTTTCCCCAAGTGAAACGAACAGCAGGTTAAGTTAAGTATTAGTTTAACCAGACCACTGAGCTGATTAACAGCTCTCCTAGGGCTGGTCCGAAGGATTATATTTATTTTACGTGGCTAAGAACCAACTGGTTACCTAGCAACGGGACCTACAGCTTGTTGTGGAATCCAAACCACATTATGACGAGAAATGAATTTCTACCACCAGAGATAAATTCCTCTCATTCTTCATTGGCCGGTCGGAGTGTCGAACGCTGGGCCAACAGTGTGCTAGCCGAGAGCTCTACCTACCCCTCCCACGAAGAACTACGAACAGCAGGTAACCACAAGAGTTCAAAACCGGTACGTTTTCAAGGAGATAGCCCTTCGTTGGCTGAGTCGGTAGAGCTTCAGACTGTCACTCGATGGGCCGGAGTTCAATTCCACCGGCCGGCTGATGAAGAGTTAGAGGAATTTATTTCTGGTGATAGAAATTAATTTCTCGCTATAATGTGGTTCGGATTCCACAATAAGCTTTAGGTCCCGTTGCTAAGTAACCAATTGGTTCTTAGCCACGTAAAATAAGTCTAATCCTTCGGGCCAGCCCTAGGAGAGCTGTTAATCAGCTCAGTGGTCTGGTAAAACTAAGGTATACTATAACTTTCCACGGAGATGACCTAATGAACGCGCAGGTTGATTCATGGCAAACTCTGGTAAATATACAAAACGCAGATCAATAAGGGAAATGCATAATTTTAAGTACTCAACTTAATCTCAAAGCTTTGTTAAAGGGAACAAAGCCCTTCAACGGATTAAAGTAAACATTTTACTTGGCTTCTCAACAGGAACCAAGACGGACAAAGAGACTAAGTCTGACTAAGCCCTGAGAGAGAGAGAGAGAGAGAGAGAGAGAGAGAGAGAGAGAGAGAGAGAGAGAGAGAGAGAGAGACTACCTACTAGGTTGGTCTTCTTAAATAATAACAATCTTTCTTATTAAGCTGAATAAGTTCACTGAACTTTTGGAACAAAGAAGAATCCAGGAAGATTAGGAATGTCAACGCACTACGGACCGGAAAGTTAACGAAGTGGTTGGTTACCTAACTGGAAATTTCCATGGGTAGAGGAGGAGACTTGATGGCTACAGTGGCGAGAGGTGAAGACGTTACAAGGAAGAGATACTTAAAACTTCATTCACGGCATATGGGAAAAAAAAAAGTTTAATGTCAACAACCAAACCGGAGAAGACACTCTCCCAAAAAAGTGAGAACCTTAAAAAAAGAACGCGCAGAGCATCGCCGCGCTTCCAGGAATGAAACAGTAATGGGATCCGTAACAATTCCGTCAGAGATAAAGGAAAGCGATAGCGCAAAGGTAGAGAAGGTAAAGAAAGGAGAAAAAGAAAAAGGAAGTCTGTTTGGGGCTCGGGGGAGGCGTCTTGTATGGGGTATGGAGGGGGGGGGGGAAGGTAAATCAGGGGATGGGACACCCATAACTCGTGAAGCAACCATCACGGGCAGCTGCCATGCCGTCACACGCGCCATTGTCAACTGGCTTTTTATATCGGACGGGGATAGTATTTCTCTCTCATTCACGTAGATTTTACTCTCTCATCAAGAGCTTCGGATCCTCCTCCTCCTCCTCCTCCTCCTTCTGGTCGGGGGGGGGGGAGCCATATGGAAGAGGGGGTTTGGATAAGAGAGTATCAGTTTCCCTATTCTCCTTCCCGTGCCTTTTTTTTTTCTCTCTCTCTTCTTCTTCTCTCGGACTTGGCCTCTCTGTTATTTTCTTCCACTTTTTCTCCCAGAAAACTTCTTTTCATAGTTTTCTCTTTTCCTGGAAGAATGGGACTCCCTGTGTAAGATGAGCCACGGTGTTCAGAAGAGCGAAACAAACTAAATAGTAATCCAAGGAAAATTGGTCAACGATCAGTAGATCTTTATGGAAAGAGATGTTTGGTGTCAACTCGTCCTTTCGGTGACTTCTGAGTGAAGATCGCATTCCCCAACAGCACAGACTGCATGATTATCATCGCCACACATGCACACACGGAAAAAAAAACTGAAAACTGCAATAAGCTTCTTCAAAAAGCATTAGCATAGAAATGTGAAAATTATCCAACAAAACTACCCATGTGACCTTGACACTGAAAGGTACTCTACACACATAGAATAGAAAAGTTTCGTTAAAACCTGTTCTTCAGTCTGAAAAGTATTACAAAACTCGTCACGGAAGCAGAGAGACATGCAAATGCAAGCACACAACCTAAGTTTTAATTATTATACTATTTTCTAACACGAACAAATCACTGAGGAATTAGCAATATTCCTATTATTATCAGGAGAGGCTTCTTTGCACCACTCGAAGTAAACCTTTAGAGACTCAAGTCTATTATTCTTCGATTCCGTGTTATTTATATTTCATTATTTATTGTAATTTAAATTTATCCCCTGACCCTACATTCTGCCGCTAACACTCTAGACGGCTAGATAGTACCCTTCATTAGCTTAAGTTTCGTAAAGAATATTGCTATGTTCAAATAAAGTCCCACCAAGAACTAAAATATCACTCCTAAATAATCAGTACCAAGTGAAAAGATTTCCAAAAGTTTCAAAGAAAGAAAGAAAGAAAAAAAGAATCGAGAAGAATAGTTTTCATGAACAGAAATTCGAATGAAACGTATTTAGGGTAAGTGAATTTTAAGTAAAACCAAAAAATCTAAATTAAAACGTTTTCATAACTAAATTTTTCATTTTCATAAACGAATGTTTATTAGCTTTCTCCTCGCTGTTCAAAATTTGCTATCAGGAAGATTTTCCTTGATCTTATAATTAATACAAATGTTTCCATACATGCACGTAAACATCAACGCACGAAGAAGAAAAATGGTTATGAAAAGTTTGAATTTTAAATAAGTCTTCTACCATCATGTTCAATTAAATGCCGGAAGCAAAGATTTAGGAGAAATTATGAATGACAAATATAAATTTTGTCATATAGATACAAAGGAGAAATATGGACACACAAAATTTAAATTATATCACTTTCAAAAATTCATACTAAAATAATGTAAAAGTTTACAACGTATCAACAATAACCAAACGCAGGTCTCATTGTATATACCAACGTGACGAGCTCGCGTTTCCTTGTCCAGACGCATGCGCGGTTCGATCCGCGAACTTCAATAAAAATCCGGAAATGAAGAATATCAGCGTATGAAAAACGAGGGAAATATCGATAAAAAATGTGCCCCTCAAAGAGAGAAAGATAGTAAAAAGAAGTACACGTCCACCTTTCCTCCCTCCCTCCCTCTCTCCTCCTCCACGTCTCCCCCAACAACCCCGCCGCCTCCCCGGCCAACCATCCTTTCTCTTTTCGATCTTTTCCCGGTTAGCTTTTTCACACGTCCCACCATAACGTGAGCCTCCGAGACTATCGGGAAATTGACCATGTTTCCGGACTAACCGACCTGACCTAAAAGTTACACATCACATGAGAGAGAGAGAGAGAGAGAGAGAGAGAGAGAGAGAGAGAGAGAGAGAGAGAGAGAGAGAATGTTGAAACAGTGACTTTACTGGTCAAATGCAAAACTTAAAAATGGGGCTTTCTGACTTACAAAACGACGGGATTTGGGCTGGTTGTTCAAATCATAAGTGAAGATATTACCGAGTCTCCAACGAAGACGTAGCAACGGGTCATGATTTCAAGCTTCCCAAGTTAAAACACCGTTTTAATAAAGGAAGCAGTTACTGAAAGTCTCGATATGTCAGATAAACCTGGAGCTGGCAACAGTCAGAACATCCATAAAGTTACATTTCGGAGCAAGATGAATATAAACTAATCTAGATAATAAGTTGAATTTCAGAAACTAGTCCATGAGCGAGTAGTGAACTACAGAAGTAACAGTCTATTTGAATTTAAAATTATAGAAAGTCCACTTAGTTACCCTTACGCGTACGTGAACACAAATTATGGGCATGGGCGTTAACATGAATAGTCTCACAGACTTCGAGCAAGTTACATATTACTCAGTTCTCATCTATGATTAAGATTCCTGCTGTTCAGCCATCTTCGTAAGTGGATATGTGGCCGCTTCTAGGTCAGGCCATGGACCCTTTATCTCTCTGTAAGAGACAGGGGGATATGGTATCGATCTCATCCCTTCCACATTTCTTATGATGGGACGTAAGGGTAAACCATCAGTAAAGAGAAGGTGGAGAGTTGAAAAAATGTTTAAATATAAGCGCATTTGCAAGTTATTCTTCTGTGGGCCCGTAACAATGTTATTGGATAGATGTATTGCTTCATTCGCAAGTCAGTGGTTACTGGAATAATGATGTTCAGTCATCAGCCTTCTTCACATTTCCTTCAAGTTGAGGGCTCCCAACAAAGCATTTTGAGCATCAATCTAGTCTGGACACTAAAATGAAACACTGAAAAGATATATGGATAAAGATGTTAACTATCCTCACTTGAAGCAAAACTGGATAAGGGATTCAGGTCAGATTTAAGAGGGCATAAAGTTTAAACATGAGTAAATTAAGCAGAATACCCCCGAACTGGTAGTTTCTAGTACTGACTTCATCACAGAATTAAGCAGGAACCTCAAGTATGAAGTGTAACATTAGGAAAAACACTAACAATTTAAGGAAGACTAAGTGTTCAAGATGACGGGGCACATCAAATAGCAGTTCGCCGCGCGCACGAAACGTGATTGAAGGGACATGACGAAAACTGGTCGAATGAGCGACGTTTCTTGGTTGCAGGATTCTTGCAATCAATAGGCGGTTGTTTGACTTTGAGATGAGGCTCCGGGACATTGTGGACGAGTGTGTTTGTCCGGCGGAGTGGCTCTACGGAATGTTCTTTATTCTCTCTAATGGACAGGCACTCCATACAACGACCGTAATACCGAACGCAAATAACCATCCCTTCAAAGTCAAACCTCAAACCTCAAATGGATCCGAAATGATCCTTGACTGATGTTTGGGCCCGGCTAAAAGCTTCGCTGAATGGTGGTCTTAGGGAATATTTTTCGGCAACTGATGGAAAATTTTCGCGATTTTAAAAGTATCGGATTCTAACGTTAATAAACTTGGCTTGGTTCAAACTGATTGCCATGTGAATAGATATCAATACTGCTCAATGTTGTAGATATGTATAACTAGTTCTCGAGAGCTTTTGGAAAGAATTCGATTAGCTTACTGCTGAAATTACTATGAGAGTAAGATTTCAAAAGTTCCACACGAGTTAAGGACATCTTAATTCAGTTGCATTTACCCTTATTCTCCTCTGACCATCTGCAAATTGGGAGAAAGAAAAATTATTCTTTCACAAACCCACTAACACTTTTCTCTATTGGCTTAGCGCAAGCGGATTAAATACAACGTTAAACCTATCATCATGCCACGTTCAGGCACCAGTTCATTTATTCAAGTCAAAATATCGTAATTACCAACTGTAAAACCAACTACCTATCATTCCGCTAACTAAGATAGCCCCGAATATACTGGCGTAGATTCCATATAAAGCGTATCCAAAAAGCGTGAAGAATTCTAGAAGCTAAGACGGGATTATCGTTATTACAACTGCATACGTATCTGGTGGAAAATGACTAGTAGATTCTAATATATAATGCATACTCTTTGAGGGTATAATATATACAGCCAAAATTACGCCCTGCTTTTTAAGAATTAAAATCTCATTGTTAATAAATAGAATTTTCTTCCGTATACTCTTTACCAACTTAGTGATGAGGATTCACCTACCGTGGAAATCGATGACATTAAATCTTGTCCTTCAGTACATTACCCAAGTTAGCAGAAACTATACGTCAGGCATAATATAGTCCAGTACAGACCAGAACCAAAGTAAAACGCACTGTATAAAAGACAGCACCAACCAAAGGTCGAACGCTAAAGCGAGGCCTTACAGTAATTATAAGCAAGCCCCCTTCTTCCTGCGTGAAGTGATAAGATGAATTGCTTAATTTCTAAAGATTAATCACCAGACATTCTATTACGTCCCGCTACCGGCCTATTAGTTTTATCTTCCAATTATGAGTATCGTAATTGGATCTAAAATAGTCGACTAACGAGAGCTTCCTTCGTTTAAATCCCTGAGCCACAAGGACGTCCTCCCTCCTTGAACGGATGAGGGGGGGGGGTGGAGATGGAGCGGGGGGACTGCTGCAAGGCGTCTGGAATTTTTCATCTATTCTTTTCCTCAAAACTTACTTTCTACTTGATGTGAACTGATTCCACGTAAGAATGAAGGTTAAGCACAGCAAAAGGACTATTTATAAATGTAAGATATTAGAAATTCAAAATTTTTAGTATTTCCAAAAAACCTTCATATACGGCAAACTTTATCATCTTTACAAAAGAAATGTTCAAACTGCCATAAATAATAATGTTGTGAAGTCCGTAATCTTAACTCGAATAATCATCATTTACTCAGTTTCGGTCTGCCAATACAACAAATATGGTGAGAGAGAGAGAGAGAGAGAGAGAGAGAGAGAGAGAGAGAGAGAGAGAGAGAGAGAGAGAGAGGTAATGGTTGTCAATAAAACATGAAAACGATTAAGCACAATCATGGGCATAAATTCCCAACCTACACAAAGTAGCAAGAAAAACATCCTATCAAAATAGAATTTGCAGTATTAAAAAGGACACCATAAGTAAAATGGGAGGAAGAAGAGGTTTAAAACAAAGTAAAAATAGCCTCAGCAATATCGTAAACCTTTATTTCCTTCCTTATGGACTGGATCCTTACGACAATACCACAGTAATATTATGCCTGACGTTGTGTTACACAATCACATATCAATTTATATATACATATATATATTATATATATATTATATATATATATATATATATATATATATATATATATATATATATATATATATATATATATATATACACAAATGAGGCCCATGAGTAGCTCGCTTAACCCTCTATACCCACTGCACCATTCAACCCTATCCTTCATTCAATCCCAGACTCAGTGGATATCAGTCCTTTTCTTTCATTCAGTCAATCAATACACACACAGACTCAATATATATATATATATATATATATATATATATATATATATATATATACATATATATATATATATTTTATATACATATATATATATACAGTATATATATATATATATATAGACCTATGTATATAATCGCACACCTTTTTTTCCACCAGAAGCGAGTGGAGTCAGATGTTAACCTTCCGGTTCCCAGCGAGTATTTTTTGATGGAAATGGTATCCCATGATTACGACCACCGCAGGTGTCCAACTACCAGGTATTAATTCACAGCACAGGTTAACAGAAGCACAATGAGATTCTAACAAAACCTAGATCCACCCGTCCTCGCCCAGGAGTCGAGCCTAGGTCCATTCACTTGGGAGGCAACATTGCTAAAAACATACCACGAGGCGAATGTCAGCAGTAGAGCTCTGGCCTGGCATGCGTAAGGTCTGTGCTTCGATCTGGCTCGTCGCTCACCTTTCGACTCACCTGGGATGAGAACCATAAGTTTCCACTCCTCTGACACAACTATATATATATATATATATATATATATATATATATATATATATATATATATATATATATATATATATGAGTCAGTCCTGCTGTATAAAATATGGAGCTTCTCTACACCTCTTTGATCAAGGCGCAGCGAGGGCGAGTGAGGAGAGACAAGTAAAAACCAGATTTCTGATCAAGCTTCTCTCGAATTAAATACCTATAAAAGATTTTCCAGAGCTCTCCTGGGTTTTTGCATTGCTTGGTAGGAGAAGTAAGAAACTAATATTGATCCTAAACCGGTGTTTAACAGAGGTGAAAACTGGTCCTTACGGACAGTCCAAACACCCGGCAATAACAATATACTTTTATAACTAACATTAAACCTCCCTAGCTGTCTCTCAATCTCTCTGACACTGTCTGTCTCTCCGTACTCTGTATAAAAATCATGGACCATCGCGAACTACCTAAAGCATGGGAATCAGCGTCAGCCAGAGGCATGAATAGCGTGTGGGGCTAGCAGCTTTATACCTAAAGACTTGCTTGCATGTCACGTATTCGCCCACGATTTTTTTATTCGCGTATATTAAGCCACGTCGTCAGCTGTGGTCAAGAAGTAGGGCAAGGAGCTCGCAACTTCATCCCTATATATAGGCTTGCCGAGATGCCGGAGGCTGCACGTATCTGGCGCTAACCCTTGCAAAGAGGAAAAAATATATAGGGTGGAAAAATATATACAGCTTTATATATCTTCCTATTTTTTCTTTCTGCGCACACGCACACACACACATACACATATGTAACGATGAAGAGAAACATTCCTCTTGCATGTATACATAACCGCTGTTCCTATTTCAGCCAATCTTTACGAAAAGGAAACAAGAAAAAACAGCACACGCACAAACTCTCACGCGCACACGCAGGTCGGAGGTATATGGTATAATCACCATACAATTAAAATGTTTTTATCGTTAACAGCGCAAAGGTTATCAAATAAATGAAGTGGCAATGAAACACAACAGCCAAATGGCTAACAAATTCCATAACAAAACATCGGCTTGACTCTTCCTATCCCGATTTACATAAGGGAAGGCCCCATTCGCAACTCAACAACGCAAACCATCGGCCAAACCGGAGTGGAAAACACGATACAAACACGGGCTTGCGAAGGAGGCGCGGGAGAAAGGCTGGCGATGGTCCACAGCTGTTGAACAGAGCTGTTGGCCGCCCCTTTAGCCGTTTGCAGCAGAGATGAGCGAGGCAGGGGGCGGGGGCTATTGGCTATTGGCTACTTTAAGGTTGTTGTGCATCTCGTATCTCAAGCCGCCCGCGACGCTAATATCTAAATATCAGGCCATCTACTAGCCTCATCTCGCCGCGTTCGAACGCCCACGAACAGCCATGGCCTAAGCGCACTTTGCGAAGTACAACGGAGCGCGTTTATATGTATGTCTCCGCGTTATCCATGCTTCCGAGAAAGGAAAACATTAGGCATGGATGAAAATACAAATTTACATATGACTTCGAGATGGACCATTTATAACCTAAAAAGGGAAGAAAAATTTAAATGAAAACGATGCACAGACTACGCGCAATATTTATATCTGCAGGGAAAATGAAATAAAGAACCTTATATGCATGCTTTAGTTAAACTTACTGACAAACACACACAAATATGAAACGGGGCCAGTCGACTAACGTGAATACTGCCGAATACATTCTCAATAAGAGTATGAAATTCAACAAGCCTCGTAAAACTTCCAAGGAAATGAACTAGAATCACTCAGGAATGAAATATCAACGATACCAAGGGCCCCGCTCTCTTTAACAAACATCATTCAACTCATTTAATGCCGAAGAGAATGATTTAATTTGCCACCTCTGTCACATATCCCGCGTGTGAGGGAGAAGGGAATTTAAGGAGAGAGAGAGAGAGAGAGAGAGAGAGAGAGAGAGAGAGAGAGAGAGAGAACATTCTGACAATGGCCAAAGAAGACGACCACCCGAGACGACCTCGTAGGAAACTGTCAGGGAAGGATGCGAAGCTATGATGAAAACGACTCTATTTTTTCCCTTAATGTGCAGCCAAATCAGCAACCTCAATTGTCATGTATTTAAGGGTCACATTCCCTTTTGGAGAGAGTGCGGTTGGCAGCCGTATGGAGATTTCCACCCGAGAGTTTGTTATAATCTACGGTATGTGATGCCTCGTTTGGTTAATAGCTGCGGTCTGACAAACACTATTCCATTTTTTTTTTTATCTCTTCTCTTTCTAAAAAAAAAAAGGTTCGCTTTTCATTAAGAGAAGTCTTGTGGGGGGGGGGCTCTAGTTTTCAACCCATGGAAAGACATCAGCAGAAATGTATATTTTATACGAAGTAACACAAAAAATTATCGGGATATATATGTGCGGGTTGGCATCTTCTCGAAGGTCTACACTGAATCAAATTATTCAAATTTCATTTCCTCCTCAGACTAAGATATGAAAATACTTACGCCGTTATATTTTCGGCGCCCCCGTATTCGATGTCTTCTTTAATGTTGCACAACTGGGCATGAAAATGCTTGAAAAAATAAAAATAAATAAGAAACGGTTAACTTATAATATACCGTCGAAAATTCAGGTCCATGTTAATGAAAGAACAAACGGTAGAGAGAGAGAGAGAGAGAGAGAGAGAGAGAGAGAGAGAGACAGAAACATCAAACCATGGAAAGAAAATATAAGGTGTATAATTATATACTGTGTATATATACAGAGAGAGAGAGAGAGAGAGAGAGAGAGAGAGAGAGGTTTAAAAGTATTTTTCACATTTATCTCACTTTTTCACGATATGGATGTGATAGTTACACGACTAAGATCCTTCTCAACTGCATATCAGGAACTCTTGTAGGAAAGGTGTAATTTCTAAGTAAAAATTCATAACTGAATTAGTAGGTAAGTGTCATGTGTAAACTGGGTAATATTAATGAAAAACTTATCACTAATACGTTGACAGTTCAATGACTAAATAATAATTGAAAATACGGACAAATATAAAACATCATATGAGTAAGACATAAATAAAATCAGTCACTGTTGCAAGTGACTTGCGACCTGAGGAAAAACGATACGTCGGTAATCATAAAATCGTTCTGTTCTTACTTTCACTGCCTCGCCCGCTCCATTAATGTTAACATCTGTGCTAAGTGTAAAATAACTACAGTAGATGTCTTAGTGACCTTAAACATTCCTTCGGTTACCGACAGTATTTCTCGAAAGCAGAGATTTTTCTGTTCTGGGTAGGACGAAATGTCTCTGGCCCCGGGCGACCTTTAGAGCGTTAAATACCAAGACAGAATTCATTCTGGCATTCTGAAAAACATAATATAAATCGGTTTACTTATTTCTTTAGACTGCAGGTCTTAGACCAGAGTTACTAATTTTTCCAAAACTATATATTTTTTGTTTTTGTTTCATAGTTTCTTAAAATTTACAGGGATTTCCTTTTCAATAAAGTGAGTCTCTTGCACCACTAAATGGGTGACACAACGTTGACCTACGCTAGAGCATTTTAACTCTCGATTATTGTCCTCTTGACTACACAAATAATTGTGAACAATATCTCACCTATCTTAGATTTTTCGTGATATGATATTAACCTTGATGTACCGATGTGATTTCGTACCACCAAATGAAATTAAGATATCTAGAACGCTTGCCAACATTACCAAGTTTGAAAATGCCTCTTCCTCACTGCAAAACCTTCGGTGTTCAGTGAAGTTTTCTATATTTCAGCATGGGATATATCTTTTTGGGAAACTTTCC
>NC_089760.1:3432500-3435000 GCF_040412425.1 Macrobrachium rosenbergii | reverse complement strand
GCATCCGAGGGGAAAGCCAACGAGCGTTGAGATCAGGCCGGGGTGGGAGGAGCGACGGTCGCCCTAACCATTCAGCGCTCTCTTATTTCTGGGCGGGATCTCTCCGTTTGTTACCAGCATCTCAACCCTTCCAGCCCAATCAACGCCCGATTTCAAGCTTTGCAAGAGCCAGTGGCGGTGTGCAACCATGCAAGAGATGGCGGCAACTGACAGGAGGGACAGATGGATTCCAGGATAAAGCACTAAGGGCAAACTAGCAGGTGCACTGGAGATCTAAGAAGATAGTATATGAGACGGGGAAAAACAAATGAATTCCCCGCACAGAGCACAGAACGACTCCATCAGAGAGGCAGACCATCGCAAAACCGCCCGCCGCTGACGCTCCCGGTCAGCGGAGGCGGCGGCGGAGGCGGCGGCGGTGGGCGGCGGCGGCGGCGGCGGCGCCGATGAGAGCAAAGCCGACAATACCGATCCCTTTATATCATCGGAAATATATGGTTACTACACTAATCACTTACACTTGCATAGAAATGTAATCTATTCATGGAAGATAAAAATCAACAATTAAATAAGCCGGCTGCTCAGACCAGCAAGATCCAACAACGTGGTTGGTGACAGTCGGACAATAAAACTCTACGGGTTATGATTGCCCCCTTTCACTATAAAAATATTTTTTGAAATAAATTTAAATGAAATGAGATACGTTACTGGTAGTCTCGTGAAATACGTAAATATAAGATATATAAGAATGTCAACGAAACTGACGTCAAGTACAGTACAACCTCAAAAAGAGAATAAAAAAGTCAATGATTATAGCCTATATATACTGAACTTTTTCAAATACTAGACCTTCTTCGCTCCTTATAACAAGTATTGATATCTAGGTCACTCAGCAAAAATATACACTGGATAAACATACGAAGTAATACAAGTATACAAGAAGACTATAAGGTTAAAATTTATAGTTACATCTACAAATTCATAATTACATCTGCGAATTTATAATTACATCTTCATTCATAATTACTTACAAAAACACGGAACAGTTTAATTTGCATCTAGATAACGCATTCCTCGTGACTATTATCAATAATTTAATCATATATAATGTAACCTATAATTAGTAATTGTGTTGATATTTTCATATTTCTGCGAATGCTTTCTTATATATATATATATATATATATATATATATATATATATATATATATATATATATATATATATATATATATATATATATGTGTGTGTGTGTGTGTGTGTGTGTGTGTGTGTGTGTGTGTGTGTGTGTATGAATTACGGTCTTACGTTAAACTGACAGCCTGTTATTGTTGTATGGACTTTGAAAAATCGATAAGAGGACGTATTAGCCATAAATTTCGGCTGGTACTATATTTATGAGCGCTGGTATATGGAGAGTATTATAGTTCAGTAATTGTGTAAATATATGTTTACTCATATACAAGCACACATGTGTGTGTATTTTATATATACATATATATATATATATATATATTATATATATATATATATATATATATATATATATATATATATATATATATATATATATATATATATATATATATATAATATATTAAATTCACTGTAACGAAATTTTTTACTATAGTTTTGTTGTTCTGTTCCAAGACCTACCGACTGCAGTTAATATCGTATCAGATCGCAATTAAGGTTCCTAAAGTAATTCATCTTGATATTATCACTAAACAGCAAAGTCTCCATCCTTACCCTCACAGTGAATCTGGCATAGTGTGAGCGACTTGTTTGTTGCTTGACGACCTTATTTTCATATAAAGAATCATAGAATTTTAAATGGAAAAGTAATTTTCATAGATAAGTTATGGTTTACCAGTCTCCCAACTGCCAAACGCGTAAATATATACATACTGTAAAAACTCTCTGCGCTTGACTGCATAATCGCTTAAATACTCGCTGCACATGGAGACTCAGTTCCACACGAGAGAGAGAGAGAGAGAGAGAGAGAGAGAGAGAGAGAGAGAGAGAGAGAGAGGAGAGCTACCACCATTTCTATAATTCATTATTTTTTCCGCAATGTTTCAGCACCCTCCACACACTTACAGTGTTTGAAGAATTAATTTTGGATAAATATACCTGAATGATTCTGTGTTACCCTCAAGGTAAGTAGCCTACACATACAAGCTCGGCTTCAGGTAACTAAGCTGTTAACTCGTTTCTAAATGAACCCCGTCATGAACTGTGTCATGTACTTTTTTTAATAAACAATTTACAATACTTTGGTTTATTTATTAATTGCAATTTTTAGAAATATGACCGTTACCAAACACGTGGACATCATTTATGTTAACAAAATGAGCTTCCCCAAAATGCAAGAATTCTTACTTTTCGTCTCTCTCTCTCTCTTGCGTTAATGAATCTCCATTCATATTTATATTTAATTACAAGGGAGCAGAAGCCTTTTTGCTCTGGCGTAGGAGTAAGCAGTTTACAGTTATCAAAA
>NC_089760.1:3420000-3430000 GCF_040412425.1 Macrobrachium rosenbergii | reverse complement strand
ATATATATATATATATATATATATATATATATATATATATATATATATATATATATATATATATATATATATGCTATCATTATCTTACCATTAAATTAATCCCACGTGATAAAGCGTTCAAAAAGATGGCGCCACAATATTTTGTCAAGCAGCACCGTTCCCCCGACAATCACATTTTCCATTTTCACCTAATAACCTGCTCCTCAGCCTCCGAGAAATTCACGGACCCTAATACGCCTTAACACTCTTAGCATAACACAGGAGCAAGAGCAGTAGCGCCAACCCCCAAACGCCCCCGTTCCCCTCCACCAACCACTTCACCATTATAATTTAGAGACCTCTTCAAAGGGAGGGAGTGGCGTATTTCAGGGGAAATCATGACTGTAATGTTCAGAGAAATTACGTTTCCAATTAGCAAACTCGTGCACACTTATCAAACCATAATTACCCCAGACACGTTAAAAATGCGATGGTCTGCATCGATATCTTTGTTTCTGCATCGATATCTTTGTTGCAATGTTATTCACGATAAAGGATACATTTATTACAAATAAAAAAAAAAAAAAAATATATATATATATATATATATATATATATATATATATATATATATATATATATATATATATATATATATATATATAATACATCCAATGTAAAAGTAGTTTTCTAATACCATTTACTATGAGTTACTGCGGTGCAGAATCATATCGGCATACAACGTCACCGTCTAAAGGAGCAAAACCTGGACGCCATTACTTTTCTGCAAATTTACGCAGCTACGTAAACATTTGAAAGAAATACTGTCTTTCTAAATGTACGATCACAATAATAAACATTTTGCAAAGTAACAAAATTCATGTGTTTAAATCAAAAGTTATCTTGAAGATAGCAGTACACTGGAATAATGCAAATGACACCAGAATTGACTGTAACAGCCAAACCACACTTGAAATGAGACCCGAATGCCGAGGGAAGCATTAAAACAGAAATGTAAAAAGTAGAATAGAATAGGATAAGTGAAGAACAAAAGTTATAATTACGGCTTTGGGGGGTTCACTATACCCCCTATATTCACGAGATTTATATAAAATTTAAAAGCAAAATAAATAACGATCAACAAATATACCCGGAGACATTCAAACTCTTTTAAAACCAAATGCAAATGACTCACCTGAGTAAGGAAAGAACGACAGAAATAGCTTCGAAGAGAATAAAACTGAAGAAGTCTGACCGGGAGAGCTTTTGTCCAGCAGAGATGAAAATATCATTGGGGTCACGGCTGATATGAGATGACAGAGTAATGGGCTGACTTGGGGGAACTTAAGAGGAAAGTTGAACATAGCAGAAGATATACGAGTAAGAGAAAAGATGCTGAGGAAAAGAGGAGAGTGGTTTTCATGAGGAGTTATTGTAATTAAATATCTTTGTAAACTTTAACCAGACCACTGAGCTGATTAACAGCTCTCCTAGGGCTGGCCCGAAGGGTTAGACTTATTTTACGTGGTTAAGAACCAACTGGTTGCCTAGCAACGGGGCATACAGCTTATTGTGGAATCCGAACCACATTATAGCGAGAAATGAATTTCTATCACCAGAAATAAATTCCTCTAATTCTTCATTAGCCGGCCGGAGACTCGAACTCTCGCCTAGTGAGTGCTAGCCGACAACTCTACCGACTCTCCCAACGAGGAACTATGAATGATACGTTTACATAAACAGAGGTAAACTGTCAATACAGAGATCAGCTTTTAGTATATACCGGTATCTCGCTAGATGCCTATATTATATGTATACTTGCGCGCCTCTTCCATCAAAAACAACGCCAAACTCAATTAATTTTCAATTTGTAAAGTACTTATACCATTCACATTAGGCATATTTCTTGTTTAAGCACAAACTTTCGTGAATCTTATTCAAATTAGTAAAACTTTATTTAAGAGCACGGCTGGAAAAATTCTTTTAATACCATTATATTTCTTTTCTAAAGAATATTTCCACAGCAAAGTATAGGCATTTTTCTACTCACTTAAATTTAACATGTCATTTCTATCTTTCAATTTTATTAATTTTCTTAGAGGCACATTGTTGTTGATTTCAACTTTTCAACTTTGAAATCTCAAGTGAATATTCTACCATGAAAAATACATAACACAGATCGTTCAAAGAGAAATAGCCGACCACTTTGCAGTTAGTGATAAATAGGTGCACCACCCTCAGGTGTTGCCAAGAAAATAATATCAGGTTATAGGCTATATTTCACCCAAACTACTGTACATACAGCAGTCTTTTGGAGTGTGTAAAAAGCTTAGCTTGATTTGATTTTATGAACTTTCGGCGGTCAAGCCTGGCACTTGGGCACTCTTGGGCACTCAGTGCTTAAGACAGCGAAAAGAGCGAGTTGGAGTGGTTGGACAGCTGGATAGATCCGATAATAAAAGATGTAGTACAGGCATCTTAAGGAGGAACTGGAATAAAACCCCACAGATGCACTTTAATAACAGTTAGAGAGGCTGGACAGCAAGACTGAACAAAGGAAGCGGGAATCGAGATCAAAGCAAAAAGCTAAAGAGTGGCAGCAGCCTCGGGCCGAAGGGATGCTGCAAACGCCCTTTAGTAATGCTTACAGAGCCCAACGTGAGGTGAACTGACGACACTAACCCCCTGCGCGGGTTAAGTGGGGGGGGTATCCCTTACACGCCATTTGAGCTTCCTTGAAACCAACTGCGATCATACAGGTCACGACAGAATTTATAAATAACTGTTATCGCGATGCTAGTATACATTACTGCATGGACACTGCAGCCATAGCAAAATCCAATACATGCCGATGTTATAAATTAATGTGGTCTTCAGTTATAGCTTGTCTATAAGGAACTCACTAACTTGTAATAAATCAGTACATAAACGGGACGCGTACAAAATAAAATGTTCATCAGACAGAATGCCTTAAAATAGACAACATTCGAAAGAAGTGTGTACGAGTTACGAGCTATTTAAATCAACCCTTTTCGTTTCGTCAGAAAATTGAAATAAATTAACCGGTCTATTGACCGGCATTCAGCTAAAATAATTCTTAAACTTCACTCAGTATACTGTTAGTTGAAATTTGCCGTATTACCTCATAAAGAAATTTGAGCGATGGTCTTTTTTTTAAGGTTCAAAAGTAGAGCAAACTAATAAAAATTTACATATTCCGAATTTTCACATCTAGCCCGTAAAAGGAAACTCTTACGCAGGCGTGAATAATGATGATGATGAATTAGATAAGAAAAACTAAATAACGTAAAGGATTTGGTGATTTTGCAATTGTTTACTTATATTAGTCATGTAATTAACTAACACTGGAATGTCAACAAAATAATTGTTTTTGGAACAATAATCTCAATTAGTCACCAGATACCCCAAGAAACAAGTAAGAAAATGAACGATAAAATTCAGCAGAGAAAATTTTTGTTTAGTAGTTATATCGCCCAGGAACTGGTAATTAATTACAAACCCAACAAGAGCCCTAAATACGTCTATCGGCGTACTAAGTAATCGTTGTCGCTCGGATAATAATAATGGGCGAATTTTGGAAACTAAGTGGAACCCAAGGACCATTGCCAATGCAAAGGAAAGCCCAGCATGAATTCAGTTCCAAGTCAAGGGACTGAATCCAGTTGCCGTGTCCAGAGGGGAACTAAATGGATTCCCAGCTGTAAATTTACAAGAAAAAGTCAACACTCTCCCAACTGAGACTGGGGAATCAAATTTGGTAGATTTACACACCAATATCACGTTTATTTTAATGCTTCATATCTCAGTTTCTGAGCCTATCTTATAAATATTGTAAGACTGAGAGGAATCCTGATTAAGACCCATTTTTTTACTGTATGAGGCTTGAGAACGATATTTCTCAAGTGCATAAAAATCACTTAAATTATGTCAGACTGCCAAAATCTTTAAAAACGGAAGCCTTAGTAACTACGCAAAAGACGATCTGCTTCGACTCTGCTAGGAACAAGAGATCTCGAATCAAATGAACAGAGAATAATATCGAACGTCAGGAAAGAATGAAGGTAGCCTCTCGTGCTTGAAGATGATTCAAAGTCGATGGGATTAGATAAATAAACTCAGCACATTTCAAATGAGTTCTTCTAAAGCCGGAATCTCGTGAAAATCCCCGAGTATACCCTCAAGGACGAGATGACAGCCACTTCTAAAGCCCACATGGGGAAAGTCGAGGTTATCGAATAACAAAGTGTCTGTGAAGGTTCGATATGACGATAAGTAAAATTTTACAGTGACCTCTGATAAACATCTGTATGTCGTATTGAACGCAGAATTTGGAGAGAAGAGATCATATGCTTCAAGAACTCAAAGAAAAAACATAACGCGCTATAAAATAACAACCATTCTTAAAAATGGATGGAAAAAAGATTAATTACATAAAACCTAGTACTCTAGACCATCATATGTGAAAGTTCTGTAACCATCAGTGATGCGCTTCCCTCTCTATCTCTCTCTCCACACACACACACACACATACACCTGTATATATATACATACATACATACATACAGTACATGCTGTATGTACATATACATATATATATATATATATATATATATATATATATATATATATATATATATATATATATATATATAATATATATATATATAATACAGTGTGTGCCCACTATATATATATATATATATAAATATAAATATATATATATATATATATATATATATATATATATAAAAACACCTAAGAACAGTTATATGCACAAACTTAGGCAGCAACTATTGTGGCACAAGATAATATAAAACTACGTTATGGCCTACACGGAAGTAACAGCAAATTCTGAGAGATCAATACAGTACCTCCAATTTCTCTCCACTCTCTCGTTAGATGTAGTCTCTACTCAATTAGCCACATTAACGTTTATAATGTTTTAAACGAACTCATGCACTATATCTATTTAGCTTTACTCTCGTTCCTTCTGAGAAACTAGCGCTCTGGGACACACTGTGGGTAAAAGGTTACCAGGGATTAAAAAATGGATGCAAGTTTTTTGGCATTGGTCACTTGGAGTGAATGTAGGACTAATGGTTCGGTAAATGGTCGCTGAACTCCAAAAGCTTTGTGAGGAATTCGTAAAGGGAGGCCGAGAAAGGGCTGGCTACATCGTGTGGCGAAGGGAAATGAGCTGAACGACCTTAATGGCCAACAACTGAGACAGAGAGTACATGGCAGAAGTAGTCGAGAGTACAGAGGAGGCCCAGAGTAGACAAGCTAATGTTCAGGATTTTGTGCAGTCTGCAGCCATACGGCAAACAATTTCGCTTCTACAATACACATTCCACTTTTCTTAATATCAAACAAAGGGTGTACTGCCAAAATGAAACTTTACACCTTTCCAAGCTTTTTGCATATATAAAGTGGTGACTTAACACGAAACACTTTTTAAACTAGCACCCACTGGTAAAAGTACGCCAGGTGGGCTATTCACACAGAACAAAAATTATATTGAGAGTTATGTCCTAAATAAAACTTTTTTCAAGGTTTCCTTAGCTAAGAAACAAGATAAACAACTGGAAACAGATAGATAAAAAAAAAAGCCTGAATGCCATTTAGTGGACAGTCTAGACATATCCCTTACAGTATAAGTCATCAAGATTGCTCAATGAGAAACAGAGCAGTATTAAATTGACTTTATTCATACAGGTGAGTAAGCAACTATGACTTGGCAAGTCTGCAAAGTGATTATTTATATCAAGTAATATTTGGACTGCCTGGAAACCAGAAGGCTGTAATGACAGTGGCCATCTCATCAGTCCAAGTTAGAATCTTCTGCACTCCCAAGGCACTCCAGAGGCTTATGATTCTTAAACCAAAACAAACTTTTGGGCGTGCAATTAGTACATAAAGTGGGTCGCACCATTGAATATTTCAAGACATTCTCGTGCTCTTTAGCGGAGTATTTTGTTCTCATCCCATTTAGTTTGTTACTAGCAAAGGTAACTGGCATGGGACATACATCCTAATACTGGAAGAGAACAGGTTTAGTTTGCAGCAACTTCAAAATCTGGTGCTCTGATTGTGGCTCCTAACTCAGAAGATTAGTTTACTTCTATTGAAAAAAATAATTTGTAAAATCAATATATTTGTCTGCCAAATCCAGCGAAAATCTATGATAAAATTTACAGATATTAGGTAACTTAATAACATTTTAATAGTATGAGGAAGAGGAGAAACATTTTGAGTAACTGTAATTTTATCAGCAATTGGTTCACTATGATAAACTCTGAATCCCAAAGAACTTTTTCCTAAAAAAAAAAAAAAAAAAAAAAAAAAAACGTACTAAGTATAACTATCAAACTATCGACTGCTGAGACTTTTTAGAACTGACTGGGCATTCTTCAAGTTACCAAACAGTCACCTAAGACCACAAAAACATTATCAAAACAAGGTAAAAATTTTTTAGTTGTGGCTGCTACCTCCATCGTCCGTCTTCATAAGTGGCATACTCAGTAACCTGAATGATATCTTTTTGTAATGTCCACGACCAATCTAGTAAGGCCCGAGGCTCCAAATGATGCACCTTGATTATGTCTATCTTACTAATGTATTGTGCATCATTAAACTTGAAGAGATCCTTCTCTAAGGTTGGCACAGGTTCAGCATTCTTTTCTGGAATCTAGTTTGCGGTGCACAATTTTGTGAAGCTTTCATACCTGTAGGTTTTATTAGATTTCCTAACCATAATGGGAGATGAATATGGAGAAGATGAGGGATCAATGTTTCTCATAGTAAGCAATGATCTCTTTATCAAATTCATCCCCTAACTGTAAGGGAATTTGGCATCGTTTCCTTTTAAAATGTTCATCTTTTCTTCCTCAACAGGGTGATCGAGGATAGTCGCATACCCTGGGATATCAAAGAGGTAAGAAAGTCCGTAATCAGATCTGTGATACCCGGGTTGCAATCTCCAGGTAATTTAGGAATTATGTTTACTTTATTCCACAATAACAATTTCAGGAGTCAAATCATCCTGCACTTTGCAGGCACTACTAGTACCTCAGTACTAAGTTGAGTTATAATGGGAGACTGAATAATTATTTCGAGAAACTGATTATCCTATATTGGAATACAAAATTTAGGCAAAAGGTCAAGCACTGGGACCAATGAGGTCATTCAATACTGAAAATAATGTTAAATAAATTGTTGGGGAGGGTGGAAAGTAAGATGGAAGTAAGAAAATATGAACGGAAGTAGAGTAAAAGGAATGTAAGGGCTGCAGCTAGGGGCCAAAGGGAAGCTGCAAAGAACCTTAAATAATGCCTACAGTGCACCGCGTGAGGTTTATGACGGCACTAACCCCTACGGAGGATTTTTCTGTATGTAATTTATAATTTAGAACAGCTTTCCCATAAATTTATGGTATTGTTCCCAACAACTTCTCCAGTGGGGACAGGTGTCCTGTGCCTACAGAAGTTCTGAAGGGGAAACAGTGATATTTGCCACTAAGATGCAAAAAACTTCTCCAGGTGTCCTGTGCCTACAGAAGTTCTGAAGGGGAAACAGTAATATTTGCCACTAAGATGCAAAAAACTTCTCCAGGTGTCCTGTGCCTACAGAAGTTCTGAAGGGGAAACAGTAATATTTGCCACTAAGATGCAAAAAACTTCTCCAGGTGTCCTGTGCCTACAGAAGTTCTGAAGGGGAAACAGTAATATTTGCCATTAAGATGCAAAAAACTTCTCCAGGTGTCCTGTGCCTACAGAAGTTCTGAAGGGGAAACAGAAACATTTGCCACTAAGATGCAAAAACTTCTCCAGGTGTCCTGTGCAGAAGTTCTATTTGCCATTAAGATGCAAAAACTTCTCCAGGTGTTCTACAAGTTCTGAAGGGGAAACAGAAACATTTGCCATTAAGGCAAAAAGAAGTGAAAACTTCCCTCTTATTACCAGCTTTTTCCACAGCATTAACATGTTCAATTTGATCCAGTACGATCTCCGGAGCTGACAACGAGGAAGCATATAATACCACCCAGCAATGGCGCACAGTGCATTGCAAGAGTCCCTGTTGCTTCAGTCCATTCTGTGAATAAGAAATGACTGATGAAAGATTCAGCAACTGGAAAATCGACCTCTCTACCAAGACGACCTATTAACTTCACATAACTGATGTGCTCTTCCTTTGGCAGGTTTACCAAGTCTCCCGGAACAACAACACTTCAGTACCCCTGTCCCTTATGATGGGAGACACATGCTCTTTTTTTTCCGTCAGCGCCGCTTTGGTATCTACCGGTTATTGGGAGAGACGTTCAAATCAGTCATTTCAAAGAACCTTCTTGCCCATTTTCCCAGCTCTCAAGGCTCGTGCAGTTTACTCAGAATTCAAAGAGAAAAATTTCCTACCCACTTCCACATCGCAACAATTAGTTTCTTGAGGGGACCTTCCATCATAACAGGGGCTGCAGTACGTCGGGCAAAAAATATTAACGGAAAACACAGGCACAGCAGTAGACTCCTGCAAATATTCAGTGACAGGAAAAATTGTGAGCCACTTGAAACTGAATCCAATGAAATGTCATAAGTGTATATGCTTGATTATGGAGACGCCCGCTCCATCCTTGGAGTGGAATGAGATGAAATTTTAGCAGACGATATGGCAAGAGACAAAGAAGACATTGCATGACTCTCGTTAAACGAAAAGGTAATATTTACCTAGAGTGGGACCGAAATGAAAGATTGGAGGTTCAATACTGTCGGTATATTAAGTAAAAAAAAAAAAAAAGTTGTCAGGTGATTTTGGAGAATAAGGATTAGACAGATCGTTCTCCCCCGCCTCTCTCTCTCTCTCTCTCTGACGATGCTGCAATTAGTATTTTATCTCATTCATCGTGGGGCAAATGATTCAATTATTTTATCATTTCATAAAGCTTTCTTGAAATTAAGCTCCTCTTCTGTAGCACACAATGAAAAAAGAGTAAAGAATTGCTGTCAAGTGATGACAACTCAGTCATGAAACTTTCTGTTCCAATTTCAACTGCTGTTGTTGCCGGAAGTTAAATATCGTAGGAAACACCAAGTTAGAATGTTCGCGCATTCCGTGAAATTCAGTGACGAACTACGAAATTAAATTTCTATGTTATAATAAATTTGGCCTTATATGGGCAATATGAAAAATATTTAACTGTTGAAATCATACAATTTTAATATCTATGCTAAGGTTAAAACTTTTCAAAGTTTAGAGAATGATATAGTTCAGACGCATTATGAATAACGATAGAAGAACGGCAGTGGGTCAGGTCAGCGTTGATGTCTTCGTTGAGCCGTGAAAGTGTTGATGGGTTTAGTCTCGGTAAAACTCGTTCAGTCAATAATGCACGTAACTGGACATGAGACCAAAGAGGACTTGAGGTACAAAGGGAAAACTAGATGAAGCTATTGCGCACGTAGGGTTTGGATTAAATTAGGTGAAACGATATTAGGAAAATTCATCTATAAAAATAAAAACTTCCTCCTACTCCGCAAAAATACAACAGGGAGTTTCGTTCCATAATTACGTCTGTTTCACTGTGACGTATGCATAACCACATCTGGTTAATATCGTATCTTTGTTTCAACTTTGCAAAGCCACACAACTTTAGGTAACCACGTTTGATGTTTTTTTATTAATTGATATTAATAACTCAGCTGAGAGTCTTTTCTTACAACGGAAACCATTTGTGTACAGTTTCATATTTCCGCATACAAGAGAACAGCGTCATACCCTCGGAAGTATTTGGTAAAGCATCAGGCTGGTATCCATAAAAACCCTGGGTCGCTGACAAAGCTGTGGTAAAGTGCAATATACATACATACATACATACATATATATATATTATAAATTATACACATATATTATATATTCAATATATATATATATACATATATATATATATATATATATAAATTATATATATATTATATATTCAATATATATGAATGAATTTTATCACATC
>NC_089760.1:3365000-3415000 GCF_040412425.1 Macrobrachium rosenbergii | reverse complement strand
ACGTTTTATTTGTACATCTGAAACATATTTATTAAAACGCAATGATTATGGCAATATGTTCCTCATTCAAAATGATTCCAGTATATTTTCCTTTCCATGCATATCAATATAAATCGTGTTACATTTGATTGATATTAAGTAGGTAAATAATATCTTGCCCTCAAAATCTTGACTCCTACTTATGATATAAATAAAAAAAAAAGAACAAAGAAAAATAGCAATGGGTTACATCAACTGAAATGAAACAATGGCGTTGACCTTTACTCCTCTAACAGTTGAGGGAAATGAGGTATCATTGCTTTTCATTTGATCAGCTCCTGACTTGCTGCAAATAGAAGGCTATAGTGTCGAAACCTGAAGTAAAACAAAATGGACTGTCTTTTTGTATTCCCGCCCTGAATAGATGTAGATCTAACAAATGAGCTATAGACTGGTTCGTTATGCGGATGAATTACATACATTGAATTATTTGTAAAGTAGAAACGATACGAATATCAAGAAAATGGAAGAATTCCAAGCTAACAACTTAGTTCCAACAACTGTTGTGGGAGTTGCGATGAAACCTCCACAAAATAGTAATATAATAATAATAGTAATAATAATAATATTATTGAGAATGATAATGCAATCAAGGGGACGATGACGAATCCTGCTCGCTATCATTGACATCGCTGAAGCTTAGGATGGGTACTAATATCAATTAGTGAAGATGTCATCGGCAAGTGGGCAGAGCCACAGTGAAGAGACGTTTTCCTCATAATTATGTAATCTTCTCTTCACTGTGGGTGGAGCCTCATGACGTCATAGGTTAACGTCACTATTGTGTTTAAAACCCTTACCTGCGATTTTGATGGCTCTGGCATAGGAAATACTTTTACTCTTATAAGTACCAGAACTACTGAACTCAGGTACTAAATAATGCTTGCAATAATTAGATAGGGTTATAAAATATAACACCAACTTTCACCTTTATCCGATGCTTTGATAAAAAGGTGTTGCCGAAAACCCGTGTTTCATCGGCTCTGAATCCCATAGTGGGCAGTGTTAAGACTTGTCTTTACTGCTGTGGAAGTTGCGATGAAATTTCCACAAAATAATAATAATAATAATAATAATAATAATAATAATAATAATAATAATAATAATACTAATAATAATAATAAATTATTGAGCCTCATAATACAATCAAGGGGACGATGACAAATCCTGCTCACCATCACTGACATCGCTGAAGCCTAGTATGGGTACTAATATCAATCAGTGAATATGTCATCGGGAAGTGGGCATAGCCACAGTGAAGAGACATTTTCCCCATATGTACATTTCTCTTCACTGTGGGTGGAGCCTCGTGACGTCACAGGTTAACGTCACTATTGTGTTCAAAACCCTTACCTGCGATTTTGATGGCTTTGGCATAGGAAACACACTTTTACTCTGGTAAGTGCCAGAACTATTGAACTTAGGTACTAAATAATATTTGCAAAAATTAGGTAAGGTTATAAAACGTACACTCGCCAACTTTCACCTTTATCCGATGCTTTGATAAAAAGGTGTTGTCGAAAAACCGTTTCATCGTCTCTAAATCCCTTAACAGAGAAAATAAAGTAGCTTTGACACTGTAGCCGGGATTTTGAGATGGATCTTATGTTAAATTTCTGTTTCAGTGTCAAGATGATATTTCCCAGAAAAGTCAACTTTCCACACTAAATATGCCATAGTTTAGTTTTTTTTATCCGTGAAACCACCAGGACCCCATAAAATGTATGGTTTACTTCCAGCGAGGCTGCCTTAGCCGTACTCGTAAAAAATTCCTCTTTTAAATGAGACTCGATTATGAATGACTGTATAATACACTCCAGTATTAAACCAACAGGAACAAATACAAATCAAAATTTGTTGTCCAAGTCAATAATAGTAATAATCAATCGCTGGCACTAACAAATCAGTACACTACACACACATTTCAATTCCGTAGTGTAAGCTTACCTGGAAAAAAGTGAATCAAGATATAAGTAAATAAAAGTGTAATTCTGACGGCATAACCTCAATCAGCATATAAATAAAATCAAAACAATAATTACTCCATACATAACAAGTTTAGCGTAGTTAGCACTTTAAAAAATAATCGAAACTGAAATTTAAATAAAAAAAATGAAAACAGTAATTTCTGAAGGATCACTGGTCTCTGTTATAAATGATGTACAACATAAGAAGGATCAAATCATCTTTATAACAACATTTGTCTTCAAAATGAGAATGACTGCTCTAAGATTAAGTATACCTTAGTTTTACCAGACCACTGAGCTGATTAACAGCTCTCCTAGGCCTGGCCCGAAGGATTAGATTTATTTTACGTGGCTAAGAATCAATTGGTTACCTAGCAACGGGACCTACAGCTTATTGTGGAATCCGAACCACAGTATAACGAGAAATTAATTTCTATCACCAGAAATAAATTCCTCTAATTCTTCATCAGCCGGTCGGTGGAATTGAACTCCAGCCCATCGAGTGACAGTCTGAAGCTCAACCGACTCAGCCAACGAAGGGCTGATTTAACAAGTATGTCTGATACGTTGGGAACTTATTTCCCTTACCTGTACAAGCTTAGAAGAGTTGATGGTGATAATAAGGTTGATGATGTGAAGTGAGAAGAAAGAGGTTCAACAGAGCTAACAGGTGAAACAGGGCAAAAGGCTGTTGTGTAAGAGACCGAAGTTGGCACACGCGTCCTAAAATGAGTTTATTAGATCAGGACGTTTGAAAACAAAAGTTTTGTAAACACAAAACGGATGCACCCAAACTAAAAGCGAGTTCCATGATGCAAGAGAAGGCGTTCAACCGCACATTCTTTATATGCATAAATATAAACAAATGCCTACGCTCGCGACAGAAATTCACTAACGATCAGGTATTAAAAAGAAAGAAATCTTAAACGTTGTGGTCAATTTTCTTCCAGCGACTGTACGAAACCTACAGCAATATATACTGAAATGTCTGACGAAAATGCTTTGCCACAGTACAAGATGTAGGCTACCTAAATGATCAACAAAATAATGTTACATCATTTACAACAATAAACAGGTAAAAAATGCCCCGAAGCTTCTTCGGCGCACTCGAGTTTTCTGTACAGCGAATAATCAAGGCCACCGAAAATAGATCTATGTTTCGGTGGTCTCGGTATAATGCTGTATGAGCCGCGGCCCATGGAACTTTCAGCCATGGCCCGGCGGTGGCCTGGCCTACAGCGTTGCCAGACGCACGACCGTGGCTAAATTTGACCTTAAATGAAATAAAAACTACTGCGGCCAGAGGGCTGCAATTTAGTATGTATGATGATTGGAGGGTGGATGATCAACATACCAATTTGCAGCCCTCTAGCCTCTGTAATTTTTAAGATCTGAGGGCGGGCAGAAAAAGTGCGGATGGACGGACAAAGCCATCTCAATAGTTGTCTTTTACAGAAAACTAAAACTTGGGCAGAACTTCATACGCAAGTAACAGTTCGGCATTCATTTGCATCAATAAGAAAGGAAAAGCTCTGTAAATGAAGAAAAAAAAAAGTATAGCTTAGTTTTACCAGACCACTGAGCTGATTAACAGCTCTCCTAGGGCTGGCCCGAAGGATTAGACTTATTTTACGTGGCTAAGAACCGATTGGTTACTTAGCAACGGGACCTACAGCTTATCGTGGAATCCGAACAACATTATAGCGAGAAATGAATTTCTATCACCAGAAATAAATTCCTCTAACTCTTCATCAGCCGGCCGGGGGAATTGAACTCTGGCCCATCGAGTGACAGTCCGAAGCTCAAACGACTCGGCCAACGAAGGACTTATGTAAATGAAGAACATAAGAGAGAACACCACACAGACTCAGTCCTTGTCTTTCACTTTGATTTCGTACAGTCTCGCAAGACACTACGAAGTAAATGAATACTGGCTTTGAAACTATGATTTAGTGGACACGTATGTATTACTGTAAGAGAAAATGCGAATTTCTATATCAACATGTGGAATATGTTTTTTTTTAGGTGAATAACGGCGGAACACCTAGTTAAAAGGAAGGAAACAAGTCATTTATAGGCTACGATATAGGCCTATATAGTGCAATCGAATCAGAACATTTCTGTTAATTAAAATGATAGAAAGTGCGTTTATTCGTCTGAGAGAGAGAGAGAGAGAGAGAGAGAGAGAGAGAGAGAGAGAGAGAGAGAGAGAGAAGTTCACATCATATTTGGCTTACACAGAGACAAGAAAAAATATCAGAAAAGCTTCTTATCAACCGGTCACCTAAGAAGATTGGGATCTGTAACTCACATTATGAGGCACGTGGTGACCGAATATGGCACGATGACCACAAAAAAAAAAAAAGGGAAAGGGAATGGATAGGGAGAAAGTCTAATTTTAGAAACGAGTATATTGGTCTGTCATGTGAAACAGCTCTGATGCACCGGGGTAATGCTTCTTATATTTTCCAAAAACAAAGTGATCGTACTCTCTCAAACGCACAGTATTGATAGAGTAAAGACTTGTGTAAGTGTGCGTGCGCGCATGAGCATACAAACATACTATAATATACAGTATATATATATATATATATATATATATATATATATATATATATATATATATATATATATATATATATATATATAGATAAATCATATACATTTATATATATATATATATATATATATATATATATATATATATATATATATATGTGTGTGTGTGTGTGTGTGTGTGTGTGTGTGTGTTTATGCTACTCTTGCATATCCATACCTGAAAGCCCTCTTCTTTCCACAACCATGACTCCCTTTTACCAGTGAAACGACAGTTACAAACTAGCCCTTGTTCTACCCACTAACATTCTGATAATCTTAATTTCGTTTCTTCCAAGTTACAGTATTTTACTATCTCCGCCAAATACTTTTTCAAAATTCTCGATAATAACTGTGATTGTGAATGCTCAGTAACACCTGTCTATCAGTATCTTGCAATTAGAAGTACACAATAACATTTTACCATTGTGGGACAAGTGAATATCTAAGTTTGCAGCTTCTGCAACTATAAGCTGGACTCTTACCAATTCTGTGATACTCATGATAAAGGTGATACCTGTCTACACTTGAATGTAACTATGAATGCTCTATTTACACTATTTTATTAAATTTTACATCAATATTTGTTTGCTTCACTAAAAAAGTTGGATTAATATAAAAACACATTTTTACTTCAAGTATTGCCTAAATATATATTCTGCACATCTACACCTGCCTTCACATTTCTTGGGGGACGCTCTCGACTTTGTGGCAGTATCCCTAGCTGGGTCTGTGGCAATATCTCTAGCTAGGTTTGTGGCACTATTCCTAGCTGGGTTTGTGGCACTATCCCTAGCTAGGTTTGTAGCACTGTAATTAGCTGGGTGAGGAGAAAGTACTAGTTGTCAAGTATAACGTGCCTAATAAGCGTCGCATGTTGCTGATATCACTTGGAAATGTTCTCTGATCCATATCGACTGTTTACAACAGTCCTTCAAGAATTTGACTTTACAATACGAGTTAACCATGTTAGGTCGTTTGTAATAACGAATGCATGATCCGTGATTTGCGACATTATCGTAATGGTGGTATCCACTTCGATCAATGTAGTGAGCACGACTTTGTGATCCTCGCCAAAGACGATTATCAAACTGTTCCTTTTAAGAAGGCGCCTTGTTTCCTTGTATCCATGAATAATGTACACTTTTTAGCTCGCTTTTAAACTACATTAGTTACAGTTTCTTGAGTGTACTGAGGCTCTCAGAAACGACAATTTTGTTATTGCAACCAATATCAATTATAATAATAATAGAGAGAACAGGACAAGAGAGTTGAGAGACTCGAAGGATTAATGTCAAAATACATATACAAACAAAATCTACCACATTTATATGCATAAATGTATTTGCTTTCACTGAATCATGATGTGGATAGTTTATTTTCTATCAAAATGTCTCATTTTCTCTCCGCAACATATTGGATATTATTCTCTAAATATCCTGGAATTGAACCCATATCTCTTAAGCTCCAAGGAAAACGCAACAGAGAAATAAATATCTTTATAAAAATTTTGTTAAAAGATATCTCGTCTTAGATCTTAACAAATTAAGTATACTTTAGTTTAACCAGACCACTGAGCTGATTAACAGCTCTCCTAGGGCTGGCCCGAAGGATTAGACTTATTTTACGTGGCTAAGAACCAATTGGTTACTCAGCAACGGGACCTACAGCTTATTGTGGAATCCGAACCACATTATAGCGAGAAATGACTTTCTATCACCAGAAATAAATTCCTCTAACTCTTCATCAGCCGGCCGGGGGAACTGAACTCCGGCCCATCGAGTGACAGTCTGAAGCTCTACCGACTCAGCCAAAGAAGGCCTAGTAAACATGTCATCTAAACAATGTTAAGCCCAGGCAATATCAGATCTAAAGGGTTCAGTTTCCGCGGCTCAAACGTGAATGAAGTTCGTACCACTACACAGAGACAGAAAGAGAATGCGTCGTGGAAGAATCACAACAAATCAAGTTTCATTAGTCTCAATGCGGGATACTTTCTAGATCCACGGAGACGACAACGTGCGAGACAAAGTGATAGTGAGACTGGGGTTTCTAAGAGATCTGGAAAAGAACTGATGAAGTTTTGTGATAACTGCGATTACTTATATAAGGCTGTGAAGGGCGAGAGGGCGTCTGCAGGAGATATCCGATAAAGAGGAAGGAAAGTGTAGTGGGGGAAAACCGATTCCGAAAGAAAGGAGGCGATAAAAGGAAAGGTGTCACTCGCCCAAAAAAGTACGGGCTGCTCTAGGAGCAAGAGCCCGTGCTGGCACAAGGCCAGCTAAATCTGAAACAACATCACCCAGAGAAGTTGAAAACAGTGATAATTCTTCGAATGCGTTGTTTTATTTCATTACTGATTACCAAAGAGAAAGTTCCGTTAGGTTTCTCATTAATTCAGTGACGGGTTTCTAGTAAAATCTTTATCACAGACAGATCCAAAGTCATCTGTAGTTACATCAAGAAAACACAGTTGTACCGATCTTCTCCAAATTCGGAATAGAAGTGCAGATTTCTACAAGAAAGTCATCAGCTACGAGGACAAATGAAGGTAAGGTGAATGCTGAAACATGTACAAGCAATATTCATGTGAACAAATATTCCAAAACATTTTGGGAACAGCCGCTTTATAAACCAATCTCATTTTCGGATGCAAATAACTTATGTAATGCAACTCTAAGCTGTCAACATATATTCCAGTAGCCTACCACTAGAAAGCCCCATTAACTTTAAATCCGCACATTTTATAATAATAACAACCTATTTCACATTTTGAAAGAAAAAATGATTAAAAGCTTAATACTACCGACTTTATTTTAAAAATTCTGTGTCGTCCGTAATAAAATCATAACAAAATAAATACAATGAAGGGCAATGCAACTACTTTCGTAAATCTTTCATTTAGATTTAAAATAAAAACGTCCTGCATGCATTACAATTTGATTAATCAATCTTGGACAGACGCAGCTTTCCCAGAATCTAAACCTCCTTACCCAAGGCACCATAACCCCCGTCTTCGTTTGAGAGCATCTAACAAAAATCAACGACAAGAGCGACCCATTCTCCCTCTTATTTTTTTCTTATTTCTCTCATTCTCTCTCTCTCTCTCTCTCTCTCTCTCTCTCTCTCTCTTCCCTGATCATCTGGAGCCCCCCACACGACTCTATTTGGTACCAGCCCTTCCCTTTCCCTCTCCCAGTTTCCACGCAGATATGTTTTTGAGGGAATTCACCTCCCGCCCCCTAAACTATCCCTAGCCATCACTCCCGTGTCTTCTTCCCCTTACTGCCATAGTTGTCGTCTAGTTACTTCGGATGGGAAGGAGCTCCTTCTCAGTGGAAAGAAGGAGAAAAAGGGGGTTGGGGGATGGGGTGGGGTGGTGAATGGAGGGTAAGGGGGAGGAGGAGGAACAAAACTCATCCGGTCTCCAACGACCCGTTGGAGAATGATGCTATCTAATCGAGGGGACCAATAGCCCAGGATCCACTCAGTATCTGAAGAGGCCAGAACATCCGTGCCCTTCGCTATAATTGTACTTGTAAACTAGATAGCGCCTCTAACTATCAAACTTTTTCTGCTCGCCTTTAACAATGCAAGTTCGAAAAGGGCACACGCCAAACGCGCCTCTGCGAGCGATTCTCGACTCTAACGTCGGAGCGCCTACGGTCGCTAATAGCTCGGCCAGGGGACGCGACTCAACTTTTGATATCGTGCCGCTGTTTCAAACTGCAATAATTAAAGTTGTTTAGCCAAAATCGCGTACAGCGGCATTTCACTCGAAGCGTCCAACTTGCTTCATAGACTTGCCAAGGTTCGCTTAACTCTCATCTTACATCGATGTGTATAATCAAAATAATGATAATAGACACGGAAGCAGTTAAAATATCTAGCATGAAGGAACTGTCTCCAGTTGGCAATTCGGGAGTTCTGGATCAATGCCGTTCGGCAACATAAAGAAAATAGCGATGAGAAGCAGCAAACCAGTGAAAATAGTATTTTTATTTTCACTATCATCCCCCATTAAGATAGCTTATGGTCAAACGCATCTTGAAAAGAGGAGAATATCTAAACAAAGTTTTATTGCTTTAGTTCGAATCTCCGCAGCCTCGGTGCCGTCACTACATGGCTGAAAGGAAAGAGTCATAAACTGCCTGATGTAATCCCTGGGCTATGTACAGACATGCCGTTGGGACTGAACAAAGGGGTACGTATGATAATGCAGCTCAATTATATGTCAGGACATTAAAAAGGAATACAGGCTTCTCCATGACCGTGGACTGTTGCCAAAGTATTTCGATATTTCAAGCATTATTAGCGATAGTGCTATCATTGCTAGTTGTCTATCGTTTTCACTAACATAATTTTTAATATTGTTACCATCATTGTAAACACTATATATATTATAAGGAAGTGGATTATCATTATTGCTAAAACAAGAGCGAGGACAGCCGGAAGTTTGTGGATGTTTTATTAGTTATTATAATAACAAAATGTATTTATGGTAGGCTTCCAGGTACTAGGAGACCGGAGGCTGGAGGTAAGTGGAGATTTGTGGGACTGAAAACTCAACACACGTGCGTCGGAATTTCTTTGAGGTCCTCATCGCTACACGATAATGACGTAATAACCATTTCAAGCTTGAGAATAAAACATCTTTCTTTATATTTCTTAACCAGTATGTCTTTGAAGTAAGCGACTGTTTGCGTTGTAAAATATGGCATGAATCCTACAGAACATGGGAGTAAAATAACATCATCGAACCACAGCACATATTGAATGAACAAGACGATTCGGATGCGCTTGAAACATTTCAGTACAAGAAACAGCAATTATAGCAACCATTGTTCAACTGGGTTGGATGAAACTCACATAAGAACTCTCTCTCAGAAGTACTGTTTATCCTTTGTTCGGTCATAATTGGCTAAGAAAACGGAACAAACGAAATTCATGAAAAGCAAACCGCTGCAACATTCGTGGCTGTTCCCTTAATGAAGATCCCGAATCAAATAAAGAGTATTTTTGAGCTCCCCTTTCCTTATCGACATGGAGAGCGCATATCTATATATTATCAAACTGAGAAACAGGAATTTTGTCAAAGTCTTGTTTTCCTATCGTTAGTGACGTCTCGTGGTTTGGAAAGTCGAAGACGCAACACCACAACTCGTTATGTATTTTTGAATTTCTCCAGGAAACATGCTCGCGCACCCCGTTTGTCTTTTGAAAAGTCTCCTCGTCTGGGCCGTCCCAAGTGGCCGTGGCTTCGGAAACCTAAGGAGAGGCATTGTCTCAATCATTAAACGTCAAGTTGTGTTTTTACCATCTAAAAGTGTTGATTAATTTTAGTGGTAATCGACGATATAGTTTTTTAGTATTTGCCGTGCATACAGAGACAATTGTTGAAGCTAGCCACTATTTGCATTGGACCATTGACTCACGGATTGGCAACGTGACGGTGCCTTTGTGAATTCTTTTGGAGTTTCCCGTCTCTTTCATAGGAAAATCAGAAATGTTAATGTCTGTTTGTTCGTCACAGCTCAAGGAAGGAGGATGGGGAGGGAGTGGGGGGGTTGGGGGGAAGTGTGGAAGGGAGCGTCCCCAGGAACGGAGGTTGTTCTGTCATCGAATGATGACTGTTTACACTACATTAAAACAACGGCAAGTCGAAACAATAACCTCATTTTATGCGTTTGAATCTGAATAAAAACCCATATCGTTTCCATGAGAAAGATGCTGCGCAGATGATGGCAAAATTAAATTGCAGGCAGCTTATCACTGGTTCAACATCTTCCTTTTTATCAGAGTATGAATGGACACCCAAACAATAAAGGTCTATAGTTCAGTCTACAGGATATGCTTGTGTTATACGATACATCCATTATATATATATATATATATATATATATATATATATATATATATATATATATATATATATATATATATATATATATATATATATATATATATATATATATATATATACATATATATATACACACACGGGTGATGTGACTCAGTGCGATACTAAGTTCGAAAACACAAGGTAGTTATTGTGACGTTTAACCTCTTGACCCCGATCACAGGTTATCTGACAACTAGATACAATATTAATTCGTTTATTGAATTTTCCTTTTCCAAAATCCACATATAACATTTATATGAGATGAAGTCTCCGGCCACATTTAATAGTACCATATGATCCTTTTGCGTAACCGGATACTATCCTTTCTCTTTCCTATTCTATGGAATAATGTGATGGAAGGTACATAGGAAATAGGCCTAGCAATGCACGGGAGGAAAGGTTTTCACGAAAGCATTCCAAATATAACTGCTAATCGAGAATCACCGATGGGTCTAATCTTATTCAGAGAATTTCATTAATCGTCACTGAAACCGCAAAACTTTGATCTGATCTTGCGTTATAAGGTTCAATTTTCGCGTTACTTTGACATTTAAAAATCCAATCTTTCCAGATTACCACTCTGGTAGTACTGTATCGGTATTTACAAAATAAAGTTCTTTTAACATATTAAAAATGTTCATGGATGTCAGTTTATACAAAACTTTTTGACTCCATAGTTTTGCACTGTCACCCTTCAAGGCTATGTATTCTTTAAGTACACAAATAAGTGGAAGCCACCACTCAAACATACACATTACATTACATACATACATACCACATACACCCACTATTCTAATTCGATGCTGAGGTCAACAATGTTCAATATATTATAAAGTGAACACATCGCTCCTTCCTCGTGTATATACATATTTACACACACGTATATATATGTATGTATATATATATTTATATACATATACAGAACATGTATGTATGTATACATATATTTATATACATATACAGAACATATATATATATATATATATATATATACTGTATATATATATATATATATATATATATATATATTATATTTATTTATTTATATATACATATGAGTATGTAATGTATAACCAGGATGATGGAACGATGAAAATTAATAGAAGGGATCGGAGAATGTACGCAGCTGACTCATATAAGCATTTTATGAATAAACATAATAGCTGACTGTAAGATGCGAGAAGAGGCAGTTCAAAAAACAAGTGAAAGAGGTAGGGGAACCTGGCGCGTGTGTACAAGGTTAGGAAAAGCTTTAGACTGCCTATGGAGGGTCAAGCCGAGTTGACCTAACCGTCCCTCATGAAAATCCTGTACGGATGTTACATAAAAGAAGAAAAGTCAAAGGTGCTGAGATTAACTGGTTGCGACGTACACGAGACGTAAAAAAGATTTAGAAGGACGGGAAGAGAGGAGATGCGTGAAGAACTCGAAAAATGTTTAGTGTTGATGAAAGAACAAAGCACTGCGTCTTGGGCCTTGAGATGTCGCTATCACGGCGAAAGATGGACAGCGACTTGATGATGACAGAAGTATATGGTTCTGAAGTCTGAGTTGGAGGTGGACAGAAAGACCTAAAATGCGCTAAGGTTGGGTATAAGGGGTATTGGAAAGAGGGGGGGCCTTGATGATCAGGAAGAGCGACAGCAAGCAATGTGGCAATGAAGGGGGGCAGCAGTGTGTGTGTGTGTGTGTGTGTGTGTGTGTGTGTGTTGTGGATTCGACGCTTTATACTGATCAGCTTTTGTGTAGGTTTATGTAGGAGAAACGGTTTATTGTTAAACTTTTATGTAGGTTTATGTATGGGAAACGGTTTATTGTTAAATATATATATATATATATATATATATATATATATATATATATATATATATATATATATATATATTTATGAATTTGTGCCAAGTATGAACGCGTGATCTTTTTATAGTCACAAATGTTAAGCCACAAATACCGTTGAATATCCAGTTCACTAGAATATATATCACAAGTGCCTCTACATCAGCATGGATTCGAGAAGATGCAGAGCACTTATAATTCCACTTGGGTGCAAATTATTCCCAAGGTTTAGCGAATTGGATATTAAATGGTATTTGTGGCTTAAAATTACACGCACACACAAACACACACACAAGCACATATGTATGTATGTATGTATATATATATATATATATATATATATATATATATATATATATATATATATATATATATATATATATATAATTATATTCATAAATATACGACATGCGTAGACACCCAGACACGCACTCACACCTTGTCATCTTTTCTTAGGTCGCAAGAGGAGTATCAACTTCACAAGCGACGTCTTTATCGTGCCTTTGATGAATGGAATCTGCTGCATCGATTCCAACTTTCACACACAAAGCAACTGAAAGAATGAAAAATGGATGAATGGTGTACATGTAGAAAGAATGAGAGAGAGAGAGAGAGAGAGAGAGAGAGAGAGAGAGAGAGAGAGAGAGAGAGAGAGAGAGAGAGAGAGACTTTTCGAAGACAACGTATATTTCTCACTAATGCTATATGCAACACTACAGAAGAAGAAGAAGAAGAAGAAGAAGAAGAAGAAGAAGAAGAAGAAGAAGAAGAAGAAGAAGAAAAAGAAGAAGAAAGTGAGGAAGGAGAGGAAGAAGAAGGAGAAAAAGAAAAAAAGAAAACATCAATATAATGAACGCATCTGACGTAGCTGGATAATAATCTATATGCCTGAGGCTACCAGGACAGAAACTTACATGCAAAAATGTTAGTGGACAAAGTTAAGCTCGTTTCTGGCCGGCCTTTCACTAAGTTAGTCCACTCCGACAAGGCTGTGGAGGGAACAGAGGGGAGATGGATGGGAGGGAGGAATGCGAGGTGAAGAGGATAGAAGAAGAGGGAGGGGAGGGGAAGGGGAGGAGGAGGAGGGGGACGGAAGTACAGGGAGAAAAGAAGCGGTATGAAATAGAAAGAGACAGAGTAGATGGGGGCAGGGGAGAGGGGAGAGGGGAGGGGGGAGAAGACGCGTGTGTATATGATCGGAAAGTGAATCTGAGGGGAGAGCAGGGGCCGGGGGGAGAAAAACTTGAGTGGATGGAGCCCTGACACCAAAGAACGCCAGTAATCGCCAGACTCGAGAGAAAATTAAAGAAATGAGAGAAAATGAAAAGCTGGACATACTTCATATTGAGACAGAGAAACAACTTCTGCCTGTATTTGGGTTTACGATGTTTGTCGAAAAAGTTCTTTGTGTCAACATCAAGCATAACTAAATCTTACAATGTTTTTTGTATTCGTCCAAACTTAAAGCTCGTAAGCGTTTTGCATATTATAACAAAATAATATTTTAATGGTTTAAAAAGGTTTAGTAAATATACATTATCATGTAAATAAACTGCAAACACATAAATAGAAAATTAAGTTCTTTGTCTTTGCTACTTTAAAAATATAGCCCTATACAAGTGTGTCCTCTACAGTCAGGTTTTGAAATACACTACATTTTTGCCTCTAACCTATACTTTTCTAACCCCAAACACTGATAGTTTAACACATACATAAATAAACTGCATATTATACTACACATATATATATACATACAGGCGCATACACATATGTTTCCACCTAAGAATGGAGTGGTTGGAGACAGTAATAACTCCCAGTTCTCAGCAATTACTCTGGGATTAGGTTAATAGCCAACTGCCCTTAATCACATCGGCTGCGAATGATGATGGCTTACTGGAGGTACCTAATTCACTGTTTTGACTAACTGAGAGATAACGGGGCACAGAAATCGAAGTGCGGCCCCTGCCCTGGTTATATATGTATGTACATATATATATATATATATATATATATATATATATATATATATATATATATATATATATATATTATATATATATATATATATTGTATATACACATATATACTGTATATGTACAAATATAAGATAATTTATAATTAAATTTTCATGAGATATATGTGAATATTAATATAAGTGGCAATTACATGAAAGTAGAGAAAAAGTTTCAGCCCTCAAGTGGTCTGAACTTGCGTCCCAGATGCTAGGAGTTACAAGCGCAACGTTGCCGAATACGTCACGACGGAGAACTCTTGTTTCTCTAACTCAGAAGTCAGTGCCATTGTCAGCTTCAAGCACACTTTCATAGAAAAATCTCTCAGCACCAGAAAAATGACATACAAATCCTTTTATGACGCAATGCAAATGGAAGGTAATACGACTGGATGAAAAAGTTTCTGACCTCAAGTGGTTAGGAGCTGTAGGCACACAGCACTACAGACCCGCCTCTACAAAAGACCTTTTCGCTTCCTCTCGGAAGTCAGTGTCGCGATGCGTCTACCCAGTGTCAGATTCCAGGATACTTTCATACAAAGCTCTCTCGCATCTTAATGAGAGACCAGGCCACCTGGGAGCTGAAAGTGTGTGGGGAGATGACAATTTTCCTATCATAATATAGAGAACAGACAGAAATATAAAAGAGAAAGAGCAGTAGAGGCAGCGGAATCGCATTGAAAAAATGCTCCCCAACCAAACCCTCTCTCCCCTAACTTCTCCCCCAACAATAAAAAAAAATAAACGAAAACAAGAGAAAGTCCAATTAACTCCCCTGTAACGTCAAAACCGAAACTGAACAACAGTGAGCCGAGAAGAGTCAGGCATGTCTCCACGCGACCTCAGTCACCTGCGGTATGGGGTTTTCCGAGGGAGCTTCTTTCCATTCATCCTACCACCGGATGTAGAAAAGGATGATGAATCGGGATTTCTCATTCGCGTTTCTTATGATCATCAGCGTCGGGTTCCCCCTTTTGCGCAAATGAGAATGTGATGGTGTTAGCCAAGTTTGCCTTCCTGCAGTGATCAGCTTCGATGAAAGTCTTAGGGATCTGACGTGATTAGATCAGCGAATAGAGGAAAGGTGGAGAGAAAAAGTTACCGATGTTCCAGGAAATACTAAAATTAAAAGTCGTCCCTCTGAGCGTTCATTCTTTTCAAGGAGTCAAAACATGCTGATGCTATCATGTGGAAGGCAGTGAGCAAACATAAGGAATCACTTGTCTCATCGAGATGATAATAATAATAATAATAATAATAATAATAATAATAATAATAATAATAATAATAATAATAATAATAATAATAAGTGAGTAAAAAAAGTCCACAATTATATAGTAAATATACTACTATATAATTGTGGATTTTTATTACTTAGATTGTTTTTCACGAAATTGTGAATCTATTAGCAATAATAATAATAATAATAATAATAATAATAATAATAATAATAATAATAATAATAATAATAACCACTAAAGTCGTTAATGTTGGTTTTTCACCATACACCTTTTACCTCCTTAGTGGGAGGGGCGGTTCTCGTCAAGTCTTCAAGGATGGGGTTGCTAGACGTAAGCCTTAATATAAAAAATAAATTTAATATTCACACGATTCTCCTTTACATCAGATTAATAGAGCAACGTTCTATTAATCTCATGTTAACTTCAATGCACTTGTCTGCATAGTAAGGCGGAATAATACCATGGAATGAGGCAAACTAAACTTTCCCTTAAACTCGATACTCAAGGTCAAACTAGAAGTATTTCGGAAAATTTTAAGGACTAACTTAATACCAGTGCCTCACGCTCTCAGTTACATCAAAACACAAAGATAAACAGCAAAATTTGGAACGGAAACTCTCGCAATAAGAGACACTCCACTCACATTACATATTGATCCATCTTTGAACAGTTAGCCAACTTCTCTCAAATTCCGAAAATAACTGCTCGTAAAAATTCGTGCACATGCCATCCAGCTGCATAACATTTCCTCTCCCACCTTTATGCATACACTCCACTCCTGTTCAGTCCCTTGGACCATATTTCACGAACAACCTGTGGCGAATGAAACAGAAGTTCGTCTGGTGAAAAAACCACTGATCACGTGATCTTCCCTGCAACCTTCGATTTTGGATACCACGAGTTCATATTTTTTTTACAGCATACGCTGTAAAATAGGCTACCAGCCTAAATACTTTGATTTCGTGTTTTTCATTTCACCGTTACCTAATAATTTTATAATATATAATACATCCTAATAACAATTATGTATTCTACTGGTTTTAGGTACTGACGAGAAAACGTAAAAAAATGCCTAAGCTACATGACAATTTCTTAACCCTCAATAAAGTGTTGCGATTTGCTTTCGAAGTGACCAGACACGTTTAGAAAACTTGGTATAAAATTTGTTTCATAACCGTTGAAGCAACACAAATTTCTCTCCTGTGGTATCACAGTTTTTCAGACGTAGCAAAACTATCGTTCCCTTACCCTGCATATCTCAGCTGCACCAGACAGAGTCGCCCATTGCCACCCATGTCTTGAAGATTCAATTCATTCACGGCGATTTTACTAGGAGCCATAACATTTAATTTTTCTCCCACAACACATCTACTGATTTTATTGTTTTCTATATCACATCCACCCATGTTCAAGAACTACAAGTAGGTCCCTAATTTCTCAAAAATTTCTTTTTCCTTATTCCAACAAAAGTACAGGGTAAGAGGTACAAAGTCTATGTCCCAAGCCACTGGAAGTTTTACGTCTGCCAAAGTGATAAAAATGCTGCCGTTTTATTTCTCTACACAATACGAAGCCGACTGAAAAACCTTCTGCTTTCCCAGAAAAAAAATTCTAATATTCACGATTATTTCGCCTACTAAGAGATCGACAATCTTTGGTCTTGTGACATTTTGCTCTGCAACAACGTCAGAGGAATAAAGTTGGTATAAGAAGTGGCTGATGGTTGAGAAGTTTTCAATAAATAAACAATTAAAGGATGAATGTGGCAAGGACTATCGTCGTGCAACATTTTCTTTAATTTTATTATTAACGTTTCGTGAACTCTGACCCACCATCAGGATAAGAAATAAAAATATATAAATAATGAACAATTTTAATAACACATATAAGAGAGAAAATATAACTGATTCTTTTATTAAGTGCAACGCAAATACGGTGCAAGAGACCTGAAATATGAAAAGAATCATATATAGTTTACAATAATGAATAAATAATCATACACACAACCCGCGCGCTCGCACACACACACATACACACACATACATACACATATATATATATATATATATATATATATATATATAATATATATATATATATATATATATATATATATATATATAATATATATATATATATATATATATATATATATATATATATATATATATATATATATATATATATATATATATATATATATATATATATATATATATATATATATATATATATATAAATATATATAAATATACACAAAAACACTCCAGTATCAAGTCGCTTCCCTTAAGAGGGCAATGGTCACTGCAGCAATCATACTTTAACCGCTGTATTCGGGATGAACTTAACATTCATGACAGTGTCAATTCGAGAATATTATATTCAAACGAGGATTCGGAATACAGTAAAAAAAAAAAAGTGCGATTTGAATAGGTCTTCTAATTTTAAATGCAAAACAATCTGACAGCGTGTCTGCTACAAAAATTGCATACAGCGAAACCTATACACGCTTGACGTCAGTACGTGAATATGCAGATATAAAGAAAGCACGTAACATGGCTTACAACATAGAGAGATTACGAGCGTATCTGCTGACATATCGGCAGATATTTTCTTTCGAACTTGCAGAACTAATGTTAATTAATGAGTAACGCAAATTTGTTTTAGGTAAATGGTCCTTGTTGAGAAACACAATGGAGAAAATGTACTTTAAAGAGAAGATGCATCCAATTTGACAAAATTAACTCAGTATATTCATGAAGAAAATATACCCAATTCACGAATTGTATCATTGGATAAAATGTACTCACAAGACAAAATGCGCCAGAAATATCAAATTCACCCACTGAACAAAATTGCCCAATGAGCAAATTGTATCGTAAGACCAAATGTATTCGATATATCAATGTAACCAATGGACAATATGTACCCAACATACATAACGTACCAATGAACAAATGTGCCAACAGCGGAAATGGAAAATACCCAATTTTAAAAAAATGTACAAAATGAACAAAATGTACCCAATTAAAAAAATGTGCCGAACGGACAAAGCGCACACAAATGATGCAATGTACACACTAAGTACATTGGACATTTTTGTTCACTGGGTACATATTGTCTATCAAGTAGAATTTGTTCAAATCTTGTGCTGAAGGAATGATCATTTTGAGGTGCTGTTGGGGACAGTTTGACTATTCAGTGCGTTTGGTATGATGGGTACATTCTGTTCATTTCGTCTTGGGTAATTTTTTGTGCTTTATGTCACCTTTGTTTCTGCGGCCGTTTTGTTCTGTTAAGTGCATGTTGTCAATTGGATACAATTTGGCCACTGGTTATTTTGTGTACTGGGTACACCTTGTTCATTTGGTATATTTTGGCTGGTGCATGTTGTGTCCACGGGGTGTATTCAGTACATTGAGAAAATAATGTTCGTTAGATCATTGTGTATATTGTGTACATTTTGTATGAGTAAATAATAGTTCACTCGGTACGTCTTTGTAGTTGAGTGTACACTGTACATTGGGTAAACTTTGTTGATTTGGCAAGTGTACATTGGGTACATTTTGTTCACTTTGAAAAAAATTGGAGACCACTATTTCTGTAGGTTGAGGCATATGCGATTCCGTTTACGATTTATCAGTAGGTTTACTCACTTTGTTATTTGCTGCATTTATTTACTTAGTTTACGTTACGTTGTCACTCTTTAAAGACAACGTTTTTGTAGCACGCGAATGACAGTTCGTGCTAGGGACAAATACAATTAAAAGTAACACTGCACACTGGGTTTACACGACGAATATAATATTTCCTAAGATACTCAGTCCCTTAGTACATAATGATTACCTCTTATTACAAGAGCACATTTACAGACTAATTGCTACATGTTCCTGGTTTATTCAGAAATTTGTTTTTGGGAATATATATTTAAGGAGTAATATAGTACTCATATACATTTCATATAAGTTGTATTAACAAAAACACACAACTTACATGAAGTGTATATTTCGGTTCGAGGTTTGCCATTTCAGGAAATGGATACGTAGAAACAAGATCAGATCTTCTCGGGTATTATTACGTAATATACAGTAGATAAATGATAACGAGCATTTTGTAAAAAGAGAAGAAAAAAGAAGCTACTAGATGCCTTTCTATGACAAACCCGGTAAAACAACACATACGCAGTTATCAAACTGAGAATGATCAGTAGAAAGAGTTTAGCACAGTATCACACAAACGAATCAAGCCCTTGGCAAGAGATGGAAGCGCCATCAAACAGATTCAAATAATGAAAGTAAGCTCACAAAAACTTTTATATGTATATATATATATATATATATATATATATATATATATATATATATATATATATATATATAGTGTGTGTGTGTGTGTATATATATATACAGATAGATAGATAGATAGAGATACACAAATTACCATTTTACATCACCAATGGTTTCCCCGACTGTATCAAGAACATTCTATTGGGAACAGTTACTACTCTTCCTACGTAAGTCCAGGCAAGGGATAGGCGCCAGTCCTACAACCCCGCAATAATGAAGGTGCACACTGATGAAGTCACCCTTCGACAGTAGAAACGATAGTTATCTGACGAAAGGAATAATGTCAAACAAAGCAGAGCAGATTCAACACACCATTCAATTACTTTTTTTTCATTTTTTGGCAAACTTAAAGTGAAATTAAGACCATCCATGTAGATGTCTTTTGTGCAAAACTATATGCAGAGGACAACTGTAAGACATAAGGCTTTCCTTGTGCATAAAAGGATTGTAGACCTTGAAGATTTCAACTAAAATGAAAATGTAATATTAGGGTCCTTCCCTAACAGCTAAACATATTTCTCAGTAACAGAACCCCGGTTCGCAAAATATATTTTGAGGATAATGGACTCAGACTAAGAGATTAAAAATAGGCCAACAAACATTGTCAGTCCCTTGATTTAAAACAAGAAAAACTTTTAAACGCGCTGACTTCTACAGATCTGACGGCAATGAGACTAACAAAACTGACGGGACCAACTCATTTCAATCATTCATGTAAAGTATTTCGATACTTAGGCAGATACCCGAGGAAAGCATTAATTATTAATCATGGTAATACAGTGATTACAAAAATTTGAAATGAATGACAACCCAAAATGACACACATTTCAAGGAAGAACTAAATGTCGCAGAGAACATCTAACAGTGTGAGAATCCCTAAAATATTCACACGAATATTTGAAGTTGACTCTGAATACACACAACGTTTCATGTCAATGACATTCTTATGAATCCATTTGTTCTAATCAGGAAAGAGGATCGTAACAAATGCAGAAATTCAATCACAGCTTTCCCCATTTGTTATAATCAAGCAAGATCTGTAACAAATGGTGCAATCGGGCCTTTAGTTCACGTTGACTTCTTAAATTGAGTTTTAAAAGTCGCCGATATTCCTTTACAAAACAGCAATTATGGGTCAAAGTGCGATTTCTCGCAGAGACGTCAGTTTCAAAGCAACATGGCATCAGTAGTGACGCAAAAATAGTGACACCTTGAAGTCACTTTCAATACTTTATCCAGTTGCTTTCAAACTCTTCAGAGAGACACTCTGACTGAATTTAAATATTCGATGGTACAAGAGATATCTGACACAACCGAGAGCCAACAATCAGCGCCCACAACAAATGCTTGACTGAGAATGAACGTCATTTGTAAAATGAAAACAAAAGTGACGTTCCGATTATGTTTATATTCTTTGCCTGAATATACTGACATCTTTGCCACGCGCCCCTGATGTCCACAGATCTTGCCGATTCGTGCGCTAAGGTAGTCCCATTCTATAATGGTCCACCCGAAATCACATAACAACCCATTCTATAATGGTCCACCCCGAAATCACATAACAACCCATTCTATAATAGTCCACCCGAAATCACATAACAACCCATTCTATAATGGTCCACCCGAAATCACATAACAAAGGGTGGGGGTTGGGATGCAGCCGAGTGCAGGGGGGTTGGGTGAAGACCCTTCAGGTCATGCGGGGTCAGAATGGGAGCTCATCATGACTCCAATCCGACGCGGAGGCATAATAATAAGGTGGAGGAGGTGAGCGGAGGGGGCGCCATAAGTTGTCAGCGGGTGTAAGGAGGCATGAAACAAGCCGGCAATAACAACAGCCGGATCTTCAGGTTCTCCTCCTCCTCGCTCCTCCCCCCCTCCCTCCCTCCTTTCTTGTCATCCTCATCCTCATCCTCCACCACCACCACCACTTCCCTTGACTACCATTTCCTCAACTCCCAACTCAAACACAGGCAAACAGAAAACCAGTTTCCCTCTTTCTCTTTACTCTTTCCCTCTTATAATTTTTCTCTCTCTCTCTCTCTCTCTCTCTCTCACCGGTTATCAGCCCAACGTAATCTCATTTCTCAATCAGTCTCGCAGGATCCCAACCACTCGTACTCCGTTCTTTATTTCTTGTTAATTTCTCCTTCCAGACGCTGTATCTATCCTTTGGTGCCATGGACTAAGAGCTCGGGGAGGAGGAGGAGGAGGAGGAGGAGGAGGAGGAGGAGGAGGCAAAAGAGGAGGATCGAATCTCTTTGGAGGTGGGAGGAGGAGGAGGAGGAAGAGAAGGAGGAGGAGTATGGGGGGAGAGAGGGTGGCAAGATCGAACCCCTTCCCTCAGCCCCCCCTACCTTCTCCCTAACGTCTCCCCCTCCCCTCCTGCACCGACTGGATCCGACGTTATTGGATTTGAACGTAAATCGAAATGGAAAGGCGACACAAAGTGGGGCTGCTATCTGCATCTCTCGCCCAGAAATGTGGCCAGTTCAGGCAGAAAATGAAGTTGATCCGGGCGCACGGACGACGACCAAGGAGATGAGGAAGAGACGCTATTGATGGGGTAGAAAGGGGGGGGGGAGGGGGAACTGAGAAGAAGGCACACGACGAAAATGAAGAGAAGGAGAAGGGAGATGTAGATGATGACGATGATGACGCAAGAGAGGACGGAACTGAAAGTTAAAAGATAATAGCAATCAGAATGTAGGCAGCGTGTCATAAAATTAATATCATATACCTTCTACTGGGAGAGAGAGAGAGAGAGAGAGAGAGAGAGAGAGAGAGAGAGAGAGAGAGAGACCCTGCCAAGTAAAATGATTTATATTCACATGTCACTTGGGACTGTCCTTGTTCGCTTGACCCCTCTATCGTTTATTTTCTCCTCTGACGATTCATCCGTTTCAGTTCAAAGGTTTAAACAATTGCGAACGATTAAGTTACAGAAAAATCATACCCCCCCCCAAAAGAGAGAAGTAGGAGCACTGGCGATGTGTTCTAATCGCTATATATGACTTCTTGAATTTCGAAAGCATAAAAGTTTTAATAAAATGTTTATTGCATGAGGAAGTAAGTATAATTTTTATAATATCATATAATCTGTACATGTATATATACACGTGTATGTGTTTGTGTCTGTGTCCACGCCCGCTGAACAAGAACCATACAAAATCCAGGGTTAGCCCTTAGCCAATAATATTCTGATGGAAATAGTCATTACATGACGTTATAAACATGTATGATACATGCGGCCACGAATATTTTGAAAAAACAATCCTGCATACTCATTAGGGTTATAAACAATAATCTCCTCTACCAGAGGTCCTATTTATTCTTTGCCCATTTACCTAAACAATAATCTCCTCTACCAGAGGTCCTATTTATTCTTTGCCCATTTACCTAAACAATAATCTCCTCTACCAGAGGTTCTATTTATTCTTTGCCCATTTACCTAAACAATAATCTCCTCTACCAGAGGTCCTATTTATTTCTTTGCCCATTTACCCGTAATTCTGTTCCAGACACGGACAAAAGATGGTTGAATAATACATTTCAAGGGTCTGAGCGGCAATGGGTCCAAATGGCCAATGGATGAGATGTCATGTTTGGAACGGTTTGTGGAGGAACAATCCGACAGTCAACCTTGTTTTAACGGACGCTAAAAAAATATATATATAAAATTACCTTCACTAACTAAAAACAATAAGAGAAATCAGCAAATGCAAAATAATGTTAGAGTCGGGAATTCCTATTCCTTTATTTGTCATTTCTCTCTCTCTCTTTTTTTTTTTTTTTTTTTACTATTGGAACAGGTATGCAACTGCGTTAAAAAGAGGAGCTTCACACTCATATACTTAAAAAATCAAGTTAACTAGAAATGAGTAGCACTCAAATATCTGCGTAAGATGATGACACTACTAAGGATAAGAAAATTAAAATTATCACCAAACATCCGAGTGACGTGAATCACGGAAACCTGGTATTAGACAGAATAACAAAGCAAAGTCGAGAATTCAATATTTTTTTTACAAGGCTAGTGTATAAGAAACGTATAAAATTTTCATGAAAAACAAGTAACTGGGCAAGTCGAGAGAGAGAGAGAGAGAGAGAGAGAGAGAGAGAGAGAGAGAGAGAGAGAGAGAGAGTCTTGAGAGAGAGAGAGAGAGAGCTGAGGCTGATTTTTTACAAGGCTAGTGTATATGAAACGTATAAAATTTTCATGAAAAACAAGTAACGTGGGCAAGTCTTGCATGAAAGAGAGAGAGAGAGAGAGAGAGAGAGAGAGAGAGAGAGAGAGAGAGAGAGAGAGAGAGAGCTGATTTTTTTACAAGGCTAGTGTACAAGAAACGTATAAAATTTCCATAAAAAACAAGTAACAGGGAAAGTCTTGGGAGAGAGAGAGAGAGAGAGAGAGAGAGAGAGAGAGAGAGAGAGAGAGAGAGAGAGAGCTGATTTTTTTTACAAGGCTAGTGTACAAGAAACGTATAAAATTTTCATGAAAAACAAGTAACGGGGGCAAGTCTTGGATGAGAGAGAGAGAGAGAGAGAGAGAGAGAGAGAGAGAGAGAGAGAGAGAGAGAGAGAGAGAGATTGATTTTTTTTACAAGGCTAGTGTATAAGAAACGTACAAAATTTTCATGAAAAACAAAACGGGGGCAAGTCTTGGATGAGAGAGCAAGTCTTGGAGAGAGAGAGAGAGAGAGAGAGAGAGAGAGAGAGAGAGAGAAAAGTAAAACCACTGGAATAATAATAAAGGCAAAATGTCAACAAATCAAGTATGGAGGGGACAACGGGGCCAAGGCGGAGGTACAGGGTGCGTTGGAAGGGAGAGGGGTGGGGATGGGGGAGGGGGGAAAGAAAGAGAGGCGACCTCCTCCCGGGGTGTCATGATCTTTTCGACAGCTGGGAGATCAAGCTGTCAGGTTCCGAAGTGTGTCTCGCGATTGCAGTTCTGAAACAAGAGTGTCATATTAGAGCTTTCTCCTCTAACCACTTCTCTTCCCCTTCTTCCTCAGCGATCGACGAATCCTCATCTCTCATCGGCGGGGAATTTCGAAACTACGACTCGAGCGTCCATTCATGTTGTTGATACTGCCGTCGCTTTAACCCACGCCTAAGTCTACAAAGGTTCTTACTTTGATGAGAAGCTCTTGAATTTCATGTACGTGTTCTCTTGCATACAGAAAATAATGATATATAATTAGGCATGCATTCAGATTTATGTAACAGCTGAATGCTCATATACAAGAATATTTAACACAAGGCGCCCCCAAATTAAAAGACCGTCCATTTATAGTGCCTATATACGGATGCGCCAATAACAATGATCAATACCCTTCTAACCCTACAAGAGCAATTATCCGGAAAAAGCCAAGAGAGCTTTTTAAGTATTGAATAGTCTTACGCACTCTAGGCATGGGAGAAAAGTGAAAAAGATGAGAGAATTAGTGGGCTAACTGCGAAGAGTAACAACCCAGTTCTTGAAGGAGCGAATTATATTAGGAAGCTGGGAAACAGAAGCTGAAGAGAGAATTTAAAATTTTGGCGATCGAGATATCTTGAAAATGAAGGACTCAAAATTACCATAATTACCAAAATGGAACGTTGATATGCCTTTTCGGCGTCAGTGACCCTGGTAGTTGTGACGCCAGATAACCCACAATTAATCAATTGATATGCCTTTTATATGCACTTTTTTAATAAATAATCGTAATGAAACATAAACGCTATATGTGATCCGAACTGAAATCAGAAGATTTAAATCTGGCTCTGTCTCGAAAGCGAAAAATAAGATGTTGATGGGTTTGAAAGTTCATGTGTTGAATGACTATTTACACAGGGGACAAAAATATTACTTTTGGGAACCTGAAAAAGGAAAGCCCTTCCCTTGCATTAGAGTTGAAGGGGAAGAGAATTGCTACAGCATTCTTTATTTCTAAGTTCAATATTGTTGAGAGAAGCTCGATCGGCATGGTCTTAAATAACACTTGTTAAAAAAATTGAGAGAGCGAACATTTAGCGTAGCCGAATCAAGGTTTGAAATATCAGTACCACGGATGTGTTGGTAAACTCATTTAACTTACAATCATCCAGATTAAGGTCCCAGCGGTATGATGACTGAGTCATCTAAAAGAAAGGCAAAGTACCACATTAAGACGAGAAATCTGCTCAGAAGAGACACGCCAGCTGGAATCCACAGAACAAACTGCAGTCCCTTGGAGGCAGAAAGCATCATGGAAGCCATGTTTTACTTCCTATAACTTATATCACTTGGTTAAGGATACCTTAGTTTTACCAGACCACTGAGCTGATTAACAGCTCTCCTAGGGCTGGCCCGAAGGATTAGACTTATTTTACGTGGCTAAGAACCAATTGGTTACCTAGCAACGGGACCTACAGCTTATTGTGGAATCCGAGAAATGAATTTCTATCACCAGAAATAAATTCCTCTAACTCTTCATCAGCCGGCCGCAGGAATTGAACTCCGGCCCATCGAGTGACAGTCTGAAGCTCAACCGATTCGGCCAACAAAGGGTTATATCACTTAGTTTTCGCGTTATTTGCTGACAAGATGAAAAGATAAAGTTTGTATTCTCTGAAATTGCGTGGCATTGCTGACAATCGTGAAAATGAGAACTCTGAAATACAGATTACCGGAGAAGGACTAAACTTCAGTGGGTTACACCTACCCTGTCAAGGGTTACTGTTATGATGTGCACTAATTCCATTAATTTTAAGACATCCTCAATTCAGATTTGTCTTACAACCAACATCCTGAATGTCTTTAAAGATGAGTTTCTAGAAAAGAAAACTGAAACAGAATTAGTAACATTCAGAACCAAGTCTGGTCGACAATGAGATATTTCAAACCAGTCACAGGTCAAAGTGCTTTTACAGGCTATGTGAAAAAGACTGTGAAACAAAGGCCATAATTCTCTTGACAAAAACGAGAGAGAGAGAGAGAGAGAGAGAGAGAGAGAGAGAGAGAGAGAGAGAGAGAGAGAGAGAATCAATTAAACTGGGAATTCCGCAGAAACATTCATCTTTTATATGAAATCAAATTGCTCTGTTACATAAACTACCATTGCTTAAAATTCGTATCTAAAAACAGTGCAAAAAGTTTCATTCAACTACTCATAGCTTTTAACGATTCTTCACTGAAACTGCCCATCTATGATTAATAGCAAGAGGGACGAAGTAATTATCGGCTGGGGAAATCTAAAAGAAAAGTGCATAATACTATTGTTAGTACTTCTACTTTTACTCAAAATATGAGTGACAGATGTACTGGTCATTTTCATATTAACAGTAACGACGATGATGGTGGACAATGACAGTGAAATAAAATGAAAATTTTCTAAGAATTTAATTCAGTTAGCATCTCAACCGTAAAACCCCGTAAAGACACAAAAAACTTATTTTTTTATTGCATGAAAACTGTTACGATTCCAAAGTTTCGCTGTATTCCGCCCAGGGAGTTTTGTAATAAAAAGAAAGGCCGACCATTTGGAAAAACTCCCGATCAATACAGAAAATTAATCATGGTCATCTCAAGTCCAGAGAGAGAGAGAGAGAGAGAGAGAGAGAGAGAGAGAGAGAGAGAGAGAGAGAGAGAACTCTGCATTGACTGTGATGGTACCAGGTTGTATGCGATTACTAGTCAAGTCTTTATCTCAGTTACCAATTTATTTTGATATATATCTATTTCAACCAATATAATTTCTTAATACGAATTTGAAATAAAAGCAACTTAATCATTTAAAATGTTCAAAAGTGTGAAATAGAATCATTATCTTATTCTGTATTTATGATAACTTGAAGATAAAATTTCTTTTGCATAACTGCGAAAAATAATTTTTTATCTTTTAGTAAAAATATATAAAAGCGTAACAAACCTGCAGGACCCGCTGTTGAGAGAGAGAGAGAGAGAGAGAGAGAGAGAGAGTTTGTAGTGGAGTGCATGAGTACAGTAATATCTCGGCAATTAAAAGTATGAGTGGGACCGTGACCATAGTCTTATCTTGTTCTCTAGATTCAATCCTCTAATATGAAAAATTATATCCCAAGACTTAGGATTTTGGATAAGCGTGGATGTGGTGCAGAAGAGAAGAGATGTATTGTAGTTAATCCTTTACAGAAAGAAAGCTGAACATTCTGGAACTTTATGAGAAAACGGTGAAAGAGCAGTGTTTCTGAAGAAATGGTAAAGATAAGGAGCGACTGCGTCTGGTATAGCAGAGATGTGTAGATCTAGGGAAGGGTTACTGCATGTAGCGTCAGGAGAACTCTCGGGGCAGGTGAAAAAGTACAAATTCGTTAGTTCGAGGACGACAAATCGTAGCAATGAAAATGGTAAAGGTGTGTACATTTGGTCCAGGAATGAAAAGGAATAAGGCTGAAAGAGAATGCTTTCGATAGACTGAATCTGTGCCTAGCTGGTTTGTGCTAGTTGATTTAAATGCGAACGTGACGTAGAATGGAAGAGTTGTTAGGTTGGTGTTTCTGAGAATGGACAGTCTTGTGGAAATAAGTTTGGGAAGGGGCCTGATGGTCGGAAATAGGTGGTTTTGAAAGAGAAATAATAATAAATGTAATGGGAAAGCGAAAATGGGGAGGGGAAGAGTTTTCTAGATTAGGAATTAGCACAGATAAGATGGAACAGAAAGTTCATTGCTGTCATGTGAGAAGAGGAGTGGCTGTAGATATATCTAATATTTATTTGGTTGAAGTGAAAATATATCTAATATTTATTTGGTTGAAGTGAAAATATATCTAATATTTATTTGGTTGAAGTGAAAATATATCTAATTATTATTTGGTTGAAGTGAAAGTATATCTAATTATTATTTGGTTGCAGCAAAAGTTAAAATAGATATAAATTCGATATGGTTACCAAACTGTGAAATGTGGCTGTACATGTAATAAAGAAACATGTGTTTGATACAAAAGGAGTGATAAAGAATATTTAATGGATACTGAGAAGCATTTACAATTATAAGAGGAAAGGAAAATGAGATAATAAAAGAAGTTGTGATATGAAAGGTCTAGTGAAGGAAAAGATATTATATTTCAAGTCGAAAGTGAGAGAGAGAGAGAGAGAGAGAGAGAGAGAGAGAGAGAGAGAGAGAGAGAGAGAGAGAGAGAGAGAGAGAGAAGGCAAATACTAATACATGGGAAAAGGTGAGCAAAAACTTTAGGGCGAATATTTTGTTCTATAAGGTAGCAAATGCAGAAAGAAACTTTAAAGAACAAATGGACCTTAGAAGAAAAGATTAATAAAGACAGATGCTATCTGAAGATGTTGTAGCTCTGCGTCGATAGGGCGTTTATTTCTGAAGATATTTATACTATGGATAACAAAAGAGACGCAGAACTAAATTACAGATTGGAAGGACACCAGGGGTTGATGGATTACAAGAGGCATGTGAAAACGTTTTGAAGGGTTAAGTGAGAACAGTAGTTTTCTTTTATAAAGACAGGTGCCAGAGCCAACTGTAAGAATCACAGAAGACAAGATTATCATCATACGGGGGAAAGTGTATAGTAGGATTTTGATAGATAAAGGAAAGACTGGCAGGGATAGAACAATTTGGGTTTTTACAAGGAAGAGTGTCAGAGTGTCTGTCATGAAACAGTTATGTGACAAGTTTGAAAATAAAATGAAACAACCAAATATGGCATACATGAACTTAGAAATAAAACTGATGTTGCATTCGACAAGGAGGCAGGATGTTGAAGATTTATGGTATAAACGATTAAAAGTGATTAAACGTTTACTGATGGAAGCAAAGCAGTTGTAAAAATATGCAGACTGGAAAATTACTAGTTTGTATCAATCTAGTGGGTTTGAGACGAGTGTGTGTTTTGTCTCCATGTAAGACAAGCGAACGACACAGTGAGATTAGGATGCTTCAGCTCTCTACTGATAAAACCTGTCTAGGTGTATGAAGCAATTAATGTTGTGGAGTTTTTGTATAAGAAAAGTTGTTCAACGATTCAGCAGTTATAACATGAACGTGGTAATGACAAGTTTCCTGTTTTTTTTCTCTGAAGCCACATTCTATTAGGGCAGTTTTCAGCTAGTACTTTTGAGATGAGACTGATAGCCGCACATCCTGTCCTCAGAATGCTCACAGGGTTTGTGCGTCAATGGTGTGAGGAATATTTTGGTCTCACTGAAGTACTAACAAGACCCAAATTGCTAAACTTTTGTAAGTAAATGACAAAGGTATACAGAAACTGCAATACAAATTTGTTGTAAGTCTCTTTTTTTTCACTTACTGACTTTTATTTGTTAGCCCTATAATGTTTTTAACTTTGATGATAACTATTACAGGCATCTAGCTACCAAGTATAAATTAACAAAGCCAGAACAGGATTTTACAGTACTTGATCATCTTCCTATCTTGCTTGCTGGGTGAGAAGGTACCACAGATACATATATATACAGTATATATATATATATATATATATATATATATATATATATATATATATATATATATATATATATATATATATATATATTGTCACAAAGTGATCAAGTACCTGGTTATTACACAACTATTAAATCCAAAAATTTAATTCACTTCAGCCAGATAGCTGAAACCTCGTAACAATAATATTACGACTGAACACTCTAAAGGTAACAGCGCAATCCCTTAAAACTTGCTTATCACTTGAAAAAAATCAATCTAAGTTTATCAAGTTATGAGTGAGGTAATAACTATTAACCAATAAATATACTAGAGGGGAAAGGGCATCACTCCATCAAACAACTATGATTGTTTCCCTGGTCCTAATTCAGTTCAAAAACACGAAGGAGAACAGAACATGTTTATCACTTACCTTGTGCATACATAAATAACCATATTCACTGGTGGTCAAAATGAAACACTGTGCTTTTAAAACTTTAAATACAAAAATTTATTTCTAAGCTCAAAAGTTATGAGTCCACAATCTCAAAAAAAAATTTACTATTACTTGAAAAAAATGTAAGATTTAATTAATTCTTAAACAAGATTAATTCACAAAACTTTATATTTATCAATAATTTATGTTAACTAAGCAAAATTCAAACTATTAAGATTTACTTCAAATTTGAAAAAGAAATCATAAGAAATGAAATCAACACAAGTATTCAATGTTAAAGTATTACACATATAAAGTGCTAACTAAATCAATGTTAAATCACCAACACAAAATCTTGGGTAACACTGTGAAATTATAAACACAAGAACACATAAAAGAAATGTAAAGACAAGAACATGTAAAAATGCACAAAAAGTTTATCAACAATAATTTCACTAAGGCAAAATCTGTTTAAAGATTATATCTACCTTTTTAAAAAGATTACATCCACCTTTTTAAAGGATCACATTCACCTTTTTACCATGGTAAAAAAAATAGGTAAATACCACTTTACCTTATACAAGTCTCTGCACACCATTACACAACTCCTTTTTCCTCTGTAAAAACACTTGTGCCTCAGGCCTGTTCCAATATATTCTCTCTTATATCAGATTCTACCAAGGGAGCATTAAATATTATTAACAGTTCACAAAACTTATATGTTTGGGAGAGTGACCAAAATTTTACACTCTTCTATATGAAGAGGGAATGACGGAGAGAGAGACCAGCCTCTACAGAGTCTCAGTCTGGACTAACTGATATTCTACCAAAAATCTTCCATGAGGTTAAACCTGGGTTGCTAGTTAGAAATAAAACGAGTTCTTTCTCTACAATAAAATAAACAGAACTTCTTTCTTACAGGAACAAACAGGTAATTTACTCTCTGGCTCAGAAAGTGACATAGGCCTGTACCCTTATCTGAATGATTGACAGTTTCCTGCCTTAACACTTGTGTAAACACACAGGCCTCTGAACTGGCCATGGATATCAAACCTGGCAACCCATCTCCCTTTTAACTGATAACATAAGTGGCTTCTAGGATCTCTCTCCATACCCACATCCTGTCCACCTGAACAAACAAGCCTACAGGAAGACACATCTTATCTTATCACCAGCCAACCCTTTTTGTAGAATCTGCGATTTAACATCTCCCATAAACACTATTTTCACAGTTATTACAGTCAATATATGACATACACAAAAGAAAACATATATAAGCATTGTACAAAAACACACATACTACAAAACCACCTCGTTATATTTCACAACACAAGAAATATAGAAAATAAAACACCATAAATACAGAAAACATACTACTCTTACAGAATACACACATATCATATGACATATCATTATAATATATACTGTATATATATATATATATATATATATATATATATAATATATATATATATATATATAATATATATATATGTATATATATATATATATATATATATAATATATATATATATTTATATATATATATATATATATATATATATATATATATATATATATATATATATATATATATATATATATATATTTATATATATATATATATATATATATATATATATATATATATATATATATATATATATATATATATATATATATATATATATTGCATCAGTTAATTCACCAATAATTTTACACATGGCATTTTTACTCTCTTAATGTCTGATTGGATTTAGTCACTGTCTTCCTACATTTAGCACAACAGGCATGGATACAAATACTCTTCAGACCAAGCATACTAATACAATTCCCTTTGGGTGTAAGTTGCTCTCAAGATACAGTGAATTCTATATTAATGGGCTAAATGTGGGTAAATATTTGAGCTAATACACAATAAGACAAATGAACGCTATTCAAACATTCTCAGCCTTACCCTGAAAGAAGAATAATAACTAAAACTTTTCAGAGTATTCGCACGCTACAACCACTCACATGAAGAACTCAAGTTTTTGCCCTTGTAACATTAAAGCTGAGGCAATTTGAAAATCAGAAGGGCCTAGCAAAGAGTTCAAAATGACAAAAAGCAGGTCGTTTCTTAATTAGGTAAACGACAAAGATGGGCATGTCTCCATAAGGACATAGGCTAGTCAATATATTTAATAATGAACCCTCTTCTTATTTCACCATCAGTAAATAGGCTGCTGAATTTAGGCAGGACAGGGAAAATACAGATGAAGCTATTTGAGATATTCAAAAGCACTGACCAATGATGAACTAGTGGATACCATTCACTGCACAATTCTAGATAAAGGACTTTTTTTGTATAAACCTAGCCAACACCAATGGAATCTGCGTTGCTGCAAAGAACATATGTTGGCTGACATCTTGGGATTAGGAAACTTGTCTGCAAGAGAGGTAGTATGAATGTTGATACCACAAATGGAACCTTCTAGAACACTTTTGATTAATTTCCCGGTTCATAGTCAATTTCCACATGGGATTAGTAGCTCAGGATGAAAAATACGTTCAGCACACTGAACCTATCTCAAGAATTCAAAACATGCAACAGAAAAACCAAGAACAATTAATTCCCAAAAGATTCAAGCAAGTGTCATTATTGGCTAGGTGATGACCTTCACGCTTTCCAACTTGAAGGCGTTATATAACTAGAAGATCTGAAAAAGACCCAGGCAATTAATAAGAGCTATTGTAGGCAAAATGCTGACAAATGGAAAAGGCAAATAAGCTGAAACACAGAGGATAGTTGTAAATTGGCCTGCTGTTGCTCCAGGGCAATGTCACTTTCCACATAACACAGGTGGCCGTAGCATAAGCGACCAACTGCTGCTTTGATTTTTTTGTTACCTGACCCCACTCACTGGACCCGGCCAGTTTTCTAAACTCAAATTTAACTTTTATGGCGCCCATTTTGGAAGCAATAGTGAAATCACTCATGCTTTGAAGACGTATGTGATAGTCCAGGATGCAATCTTTTTCCCATGACAGAATAGCAATGCTTGAGCGTCAGTATACAAAGTCCACTGAATTTAGAGGAAACTACTGTATGAATCAAAATAACTGAAGAACTGTCTCCTCTGACAAATAATGGATGATTTTAATGGCTGAGCAGTGCACCGCCAGACTCGCGTGTGGCAAGTCCCTAAATTGCTCTCAGCTACCGCACACCTATTCACATGCTGTCAATGGGTACCGGTGTCTGCTGTGGCCAAGATGGCGTGGTGCTATCAACATCTATACCAAAGATTTGCTAAGGAATCAAAAGGCTGTCTCCTCCTGGTACCACACCCTATGATGGGAATAAATACGTATGTAACACACATATACACATATATATATATATATATATATATATATATATATATATATATATATATATATATATATAATAGAAGTAGTGAGAAAATGGGTGGAATTCCATATTCAGAATGGCTGACAGAAATGTTCTTATTCTATTAACTAATGCTGAAATTTTTAAGTGAGAGAGAGAGAGAGAGAGAGAGAGAGAGCAACACCAGTGGTAAAAATATTGCAAAATCACGGACTTGAAACAATGCTGAGACACCAATACCAGACATACGCACACACACACAAGCTCGCCTCTCTTGTCGGGGCAGTAAACAACCGGCTCTCCTCCTGGACAAGGAAACCCAATTTACTCATTACTGAATAACTCAATATGTGTTGCTGGACCCAGATATTTCCATCTCAGAGGCCGCCACAAGTAAATATTTCATCCGCAGCTAAAATTGCTCTTTCTGGATTTTTTTTTTTTTTTTATTATTAAAGAAAATTCAGCAACAAGAAGAGAGAGAGAGAGAGAGAGAGAGAGAGAGAGAGAGAGAGAGAGAGAGAGAGAGAGAGAGAAATGACAATTAGTTTATTGTTAAAGAAAATTCAGTGGCAACAAAGAGAGAGAGAGAGAAAATGACAATTAGTTTATTAAAGAAAATTCAGTGGCAACAAGAGAGAGAGAGAGAGAGAGAGAGAAAATGACAACTGGTTTATTAAAGAAATTGAGCCAAAATTCAGTGGCAACAATAATCATTACAGCATAAACTTACAAGTTAATACTGCTAACACTTATCCCGTCAATCCTTTCTTATTATTATTAGTATGGTGAAGTGACCCAGATAGCGACGGGTCCCTAAAAACGCTGTCTTGCAAAGGACGAGAGCTAAGGGATTTTTTTTTCTGAAAATATGATAAAAGCTGTTATTGGAAAAAGACAGGCCAAATGGATCCACAAAATATCTGTGGGACTAAGAATCGTCAAGTGTCCTAAGAGGTCACAAGAGCGGAAGATATCAATAATCACGAAGCTCACGAGGGAAGTGGCCAAAGTAATATCTATAAAACAAATGGCGACCTTACGATGGAATTGAAGTGAATCGAAATTGGAAGTAAGGCGTTTGTCGTTACCTGTGCCAGGGAGCATAAGTTCTGGTTTTGTTTTTACTTTTTATCTGTTTATAAACACGACTATCAAAGACGTTGCGTAGATTTTTACGAACATTTTACAAAAAGGTGGCTCCTTTTGGGAGATAGGATCACTGAAGATGATGGACTGCTCATCGTTGTAGGGTTAAGAAACCGAAATCATAATTACTATTACCGTAGAGTTTTGTAGCCACTCCCAATCGTTACCTCTATCAAACAGGTTCTCGGTTTGATTCGTTTGTTCAGTTATGTTATTTGGCAGAATTACGCAAAAGGTTATGTGTTTATCTTTACAAACATTTGACCAAAAGTGGACATCATGAATGGCAAGAAGTGTTAAATTTTTAGAAAGAGGGAGAAAGTTATCTTTTAAGGGAAAAGGAACCTCAGGCAAGAAGATTGCTCAGCCTTGGTAGAGTCTTGCACTGTCATTTCTTTACTTTCAGCAACAAACCGCGATGACTGTTACTTCAGATAACTTTAAGCAGCAATGAATTTCATTTGCTTAAACGAGTTTCCATACCTGAACTCTTTAGTACTAAGCACTAGAAAATTGAAAAGTTGCATCATTCACAAATTCAAGTTCTACAATAATCTAAAATGTTCCGACAAATAATGATCATTATCTGAAAGGTAATGATAAAACATTAAAGGGGAAATTAGAGATACGTCTGGATTTTTTTTCCTGGAAAGGGTTTGTGTACGGTGACTGGTTATCGTTAATCCTAAATAATTTATAAAATGACACTCCGTTCTTTAGCCTAGACCTAATATTCTTCATAGTTCTACCTAAACCTGTGTTAGAAGAGTCTACAACCAAAAGGCGTTGAGAAACATTTAGCACGTGCAAGGTATTTTTCCTACAATTGTAGATGCAGAAGAATTACAATGATGAATAGCGCAAACTGATATTTTATTAAAGTGATATTATGTGCAGTAAAGCGGTCACTGTTACAATAAACATATTTACTCATTCCTGCACTTTCTTTCTGCAATAAAATGCGGAGTTTTGTCATTTTCCCCAGATTATTTTTCAAACAGAGACAGAAACCTAAAGCAACCTATAAAACAACAATTCCAACTTAAATAATAATAATAACATTTATAATACAAGCATCATATTTACTACTAAATACAATCATGAGGTCAACATTGAATGCAACTGTTCACTGAGAGAGAGAGAGAGAGAGAGAGAGAGAGAGAGAGAGAGAGAGAGAGAGAGAGAGAGAGAGAGAGAGAGAGGTGATTACTTGACTAGTAAACAGAGTGGTGCTCTAGACATCACCTTGAAGCACTAGATGAAGAACATCTCATTAAAACTTCATCTTTCATGGATGAAAGTCTTTTCAGCCGGCTTGACCCTCCCTTTGTTGTAGGGGGCCACATGCCACAAAGCCTGAATGATGTTACTTCCTGCAATCCTAATAGGGCAATTTTGGGGGGAAAAATAGAGAGCCGCTGTGATGAAGGCAGCGGCTACCATGCAGATGGTCAACAAATGGCTTTGTTCACACGGACGCAGAGGTCAGTGAACAATGGAAGATCTCAATTATTTAAACGAGGCCACACACTCTCAACTGCTCGGTGGATCCTCTCTCTCTCTCTCTCTCTCTCTCTCTCTCTCTCTCTCTCTCTCTCTCTCTCTCTCTCTCTCTCATCTATACATTTTCTTACCAGAGCAATGGGTAATGAATATACAAACTGTGACAGTATCTGAACGGGAAAAATAGATAAAAGATCAAAAAAACTAATTGAATATTAATGTATACTGTAGACTAACATGGCCGATATTTGACTTTTAATATTGAAAAGCTTTTGATGCAAAAGGAGATGAAAGACGGATGATAGCTGAAGTTAATAATGCAGTTCTAAAGACGCGCGGAACCAATAAAATTCTGTAATCTATTAGTAGGCAAATACAAGGAAATTTGACTTGATCCACGCGTGGATAAAATCTCATCGTCGCAAAATACAGGCATCAATATGTCTCTTGTAAAATGCTGGAGAAGTTCTACAGAAATAGAAATAAACTTTGAAAATAAATCAGACCAATGGAACGGCTTTATAAAAGTAAACAATAGTTTGCTGAAATGGAATACTTGGAAAAAATTCATTATAAACCTTACACAAAACCTTTACCAAGACTACACACTACAAAAAAGGAAAAGATTTATAGCAAAGTGAAAATAACCTATCAACATTTTTGTAATTATTAAGGATAACAATCGGTCAGTAAGCTACGCTGTTTGTTCCATGGAAGGGAAAAACCCACGCTGTGGAAAAACTTCTATGACAAATTGGCATATGACATGACAATACACCAGCTTCCGTTTCCTCATGCTGAACAGAACAGTATTACAGATTCCACTTCTATTTAATGTAGTCCAAATCCGCAAACCTCTAATACTTCATAATGATAATTTTTAACTGACGGGAGCCTCGATGGCTCGGTCGGAAGAGCAGCAACCTCAGACTTCATAGAGGTCTGTAACGAGGGTTCAATCCCCGCAGCCGACCGGTCAGAGAAGGCGGACACAGCCGATCGAGGTTACGGCCTACCCCACCGCCAAATCTAAGTCCTTCAAAATGAGGCATCGTGCTTATCCCATATAAAAATGGGACTAAAAGCATGTTAAAACGAAGAAAATTAATTTTAAACTGACGACCGCCTATCGCGTTTGATTTCTTCCTCCATTAACTGCATTTGCCATCAACAGCGTTCTTTAAGAGCCAAAAACAAAAAATCTAAAAACCGGCTTTGTTTCCTATCTATGCTATTATCTGCACACCGAACCTGCATCATACGTGCAACACCAAATATTCATACCCACCATAACGCTGATCCGAAAGTCTTACTTCAGTGAAAACAATCACTTTCAAGAAATGAAAAGATCTCTGGGATAAACTTCATTCTCTAAGCACCTAATCTATTTCTACACAAACACGAGCAAACTTTCATACATTCATGAGAGAGGGCGCATTATAACTGAGACCGATAAATGAAGTTTCAGGTACAGAGGAGTCTGACTGGTGGAAGTGCTCATCTGACAAGTGGGTCGAAAGGTTCAGAGAAAACCCGAGGAAATCTGCTTTGGGCAATGTTCAGACCTGAAAACACATACGGCAAGAATGACTTAGATTTTAATGAGATTGCGATAAAATTTACTGAAATGTGGCATGGAGAACGATAAGATAGTATTTCGTGAATGACTGTGACTCCAGTGAAGGATATACAAGGAGAATGGCTATTTTGGCGTAAAATGTCTCAGTGGCTCTTTTACATTTCGCAAGAGGAAAATGAAGGAAATTACTGGAGCCACCATTTCTGAAACATGTGATCACAGCGCGAAAGGAATTATAGTAGTTGAGAACTGCAGGAAAGTTCTGAATGACAAAAAACGGCGATACGGTCTGTGAATATTTGAAAGACGAGGGAGTTCGTGGGTGATTTTTTATAATTTTTAAAATTTAAAAAAAATAAGACTCTGTGAGCCTGAAATTAAGGAAGGCACACAAGAGATGGTAAGACGAAAGACAGACGATATAGCAGAGGGGAGAAACGCTTCGGGATCAGCCATAAAAGGTAACAGGTAGAGAAACAAAAATGAAGGCAGAAAATTATTGGAACGTGTGAAGGGATTGTTCGACTATGGTTTCCTTTGGAAGTGAAGTCAGGGCGTGAGCAGCAATGGAAATAATGGAAATGTTAAAAGTGGTCGATCAAGATTTTGCAGCGGAGGACATGTTGGAAAGATCAGAAATGAGGTGGAAAGTGACAGAAATATGTCTAGTTGAAGGAACGAGATAGATTTCAAGGCCATGCAGTGAATTAAAAATGCATTGGTACCCAGACTACATATATCATATTTTATGTAAGCAATGAACCAAGAAAAATATACAAATGTGTGATCAGGCAAAATTAATCTTAAGATAAAATAAATGAGAAAAATATGAATTATATATATATATATATATATATATATATATATATATATATATATATATATATATATATATATATATATATATATATATATGTGTGTGTGTGTGTGTATGTGTATGTGTGTGTGTGTGTGTGTGTGTGTATGTGAAATCTATTGTAAACAGAGGATAATGACACTGTCAACGTGTCCGTACAATGCATCGACCACTAACTTAGCTATGTGATAAATAATGAGACAATAAGTGTTATATTTCCCCTAGAACCATTCATTTCCACGAGAGGTCAAGGACTTTTCAATGAACTTTACAGGAATACCAAAAGTTATTAATAAATCGGCAGAGAGAGAGAGAGAGAGAGAGAAAGAGAGAGAGAGAGAGAGAGAGAAAGAGAGAGATTAATATAAAAAAAAGCGAGCGCCAAGACCAATACAAGTTCTAAAAATAACGCTGACAAAACTTCTGATTCCTTTTCTTTCTGCGTACCTGGTGCAGAATAAGCCCGTTTCCTGCCTTTCTTTCCCCTAATATGTAAACACGAGCCCATCACACACACACACTTTCCCCACCATCGAAAAGGCTCACGACAAAATCAAAATGCCACAGACTTCAAACGAAACCTGCAGACCCATAAAAATTCCGACTGAAGATGAACACAGCTGAACTTTCATAAGCCCCTCGGAATTACCTCTCCGGCCGCACTGCTGATTATTTGCGAAGGGCAGATAGACGCTGCGCGCATGACAATGCGTTATTTGCAATTCCTAAAATATAAAACGCGAGCGAAGTGGTCTTCACGGGGGGGAGATCGCACTAAAGAGGTCGGGAGTACAATGTTCCGTATGCAAGGGGAAACTCTTAGAAATTTTACTGCTACTCCCCTCAGCACCGCCAGTAACTCACGTTAGGCTATGAGCCACAACTAGGCGCCTCTCGTACATTTTTTTGCTGTTTTTAGGGGCTGCCATCATCAAGCAACCAAAAAATGCTCGGACTCCCACCGCCAAGAACGTGAATCTACAGCCACAATAATAGCATATTAAGAAAAGGAAGACCCGCATTGTTAAGCCCTCTTTTATCTAAACGCACCTATAAATAGGACCCAATAAATGACAACAGAATACAAGAAAAGGCATCCATTGTGGCAACATTGGCAGCACCCAACGTCTTCGGAAGGTCTTGGGAACGCTCACAGGTGACCCTTGGACGTATTTAATGTATGCACCCACCCATCTCGATCCCCGGCGCCTCCCCTCCTCACCCCAAACCCCTTTCTTCTTGTTCTTCTCTCTCTCTCTCTCCCTCCCCTCCCCCTCCCAAATCGTGTCCCATGGACACCCTTCCCATGGAAAGAAACCCAGCCACCGCCCCCGCCCCCAACCACCATCGGCCCGGTGTCCCCTCAACCTTCCAGCAAAATTTGCTCTTCGGTACAAAATTCGGCGGAAAAAGGGAGTGAAGGAAACGTACGTCGGACGTTACGGAGATGTTTCTTGGATCTCAAAATATATCAATTAAGGCGAGACGCTGAACACTGATTAAAATGAACTCGGAATATTGCCATCTGTATTCATTTAATTAAAAGTGAAAATCGAATCTGCTAATGTTACCCACAGAAAATAAAGTAGAAACCAGTCTAAATTATTTCAACGAATAAGCAGGCAACTTTAGTAATAATTTTGAAAAAAATAATCGGTGGCGTATTGAAAACTACACATCAATTTCTGCAAACAAGAAGAATTTAGTCAAAAATTTTAATAAAATGTCAAAATATTGAATCATGCGTATTATGGCTAAGATTCATGGTAAGTAATAAAACGAACAAAAATGATCTCTTCCATTTCAGTGAAACAAAATTCTCACAAAAAAATTGGTGAAGCTGTACCTGCAAAGTGAACCGAATTCAACTTTGGTAATATCAAATGACTAAGCAACCGCTTAGTCTCCGAAAACAAAAGTTAAACCAAGTTTTATTTAAGGCAAAATTTTATACTAAAAAAAAAAAAAAAAAAAAAAATATATATATATATATATATATATATATATATATATATATATATATGCACACATATATATAAATATATATATATATATATATACAAACATAATATATATATATATATATATATATATATATTCAATATTAGGTAATATCAAAATGAGGTAATATCAAATGACTAAGCAACTTATTGGTCTCCGAAAACAAAAGTTAAACCAAGTTTTATTTAAGGCAAAATTTTATACTAAAAAAAATATATATATATATATATATATATATATATATATATATATATATATATATATATATATATATATATATATATATATGCACACACACACAAACATAATACATATATATATATATATATATATATATATATATATATATATATATATATATATATATATATATATATATATATATCGATTTGAAAACACGGCTTCAGATGAATCATCGTCCACATCCGCTGACTTACAAGCAGCCGCTGCGTGCGACAAAATAAATAATTGCTGAAAAATGTAGTAGTTTGTTCTAGTTAGGTTTTATTGACATATTAAATGTAAGATGATTCAAAGTTTACTTCAAGTTAAACAATAATTACAAACTGGTAGCCAAAGAAGAATTTAGTGGATATTTCACGGGCAAGTGAAACCCCATGAATTTAGTTATTTGCCCCTAATTTGTCTTCTCCGAATAAACCTACACTTACAACTTTCAGGTTTTCATAATTTCCACTCCCGTAGAACTCTCACTCCAAATAAGCATTTCTCAGTCTTTACTAATTGTTTCATATGATTTCCTTCAAAACACCTACTCCCTCTCCTATAATCATCGTGAAGCTGTGAACCCGTTAATTAGGTTGCTTGATAACTGTTGCATACTTTTATGCGTTTCGAGGTAACTGTCATCTTTAACAGCTGATTAAATGTGTGTTTATAATTCATCGTGAATTTTGACTGAGTTTGCTGCAAATATCTTGAGCTTGTATCAGCGGAATTTTTACATCATTTTGTTTCTTATAACTGGTTAGATCAATTATTTTTCAAATTAGCAATTTAACGCAAAAAATCGGAACTGTATAATTTAATCATTAACTTATGAACTTCGACGGCACCCAGTTTAAAACAGTATATTTTTAACTGAAAAGTACTTTTGTTTGTAGTGATCAAACACTAACCTAAACATCTACTTTCTATACATCATGTTTCTTTTATTTACATAACATCTATACATACACTCTAGATTTTCCATCTTCATACGTCATTGTATAACTCAAACTTATCACCCACCATCTACGACTAAATCAGGTGTAAAATCCATACGAGCATCCCTAGCGACAAATAAGAACCGTTAAAAGGATAATCATTACACTGATGGAACCGTTACACACTGAAGAGGATAATCATTGCACTGGCGTTTGGAGTCAGTCTCACCACAGACGTCAAGCACACAGCTAATAGAGCACTGTTTGATAACAGCACAGAGGTCGTACAGACTTGTGACGAGACGTCAAGCACATAGCTAATAGGGGCACTGTATGATAACAGCACAGAGGTCGTACAGACTTGTGACGAGACGTCAAGCACATAGCTAATAGGGGCACTGTATGATAACAGCACAGAGGTCGTACAGACTTGTGATGAGACGTCAAGCACATAGCTAATAGGAACAGCAAGAGGTCGTACGGACTGTTGAGGCTTAAACGGTATCCTTTATAATAAGGAGTTGGACACGGTATCAGTGATATTAAATGGCAAGCGAATTTTATTCAGCATAACATTTTTACCAGTGACCAGCTTCACCTCGTACCCAGTGATCAGCAATCAAATGAGTATCTCAAAATGATCAAAAAAGAGGAAAGGTACTGCAATGTACACATCTACTGTAATGATAGAGCACGGAGCACCAATCATATGTGTACTCACTGCAAAATTGACGAGATGCATATAATTTAAGAGCGCTGAAGAGCATATTTATAATTACATAGTAAACGAATAATGTACAAAGGAAAAGAACAGTATTCGTTACTGCCCAAGCATGATACACTTTTAAATATGTACTGTGCCAAATTTGAGAACAAGAAGCTCTAAAGACATTAGGAACAAAAGTATAGAAAATGTTAGTCAATTTCCCAAAATTTTATATTTATTTTCAAGCCCCAAATGAACGCAATGGAAAGTTTATTATAAACAAATACCATTAGCGCTAAATGTGAACAATATACGAAATATTTACAATTTATAAAAAAAAATTAACAATACATTTCAATTCTTGATTTAACTTAGCGCTGCTATGCAGGATAAACTTCAAATTGTTACAATGCAGCAACGATACTGCATTAAACTGGAGATTTTCCAATGGCTGTTGCCCATTATTTGAATAAGTCAAAATACAGCAACAGCTGTTTTTACCAGACGTAAAAGAAATTTCAACAGGACTGTCTCAACACGTCAGTAGATTCGATAAGGATATTGAAAACAGTATTAACATAATAGGGAAGTAGTTGGATCAGGAAGGAAACTGGTAACTAAAGCAAATAAGTAGTCACAGTGTCTGCCAAAGCACTTTAAAAGCCACTGCTCCCGGCAGTACGGTTTGGTGAGTGTGATTTTAAACAGAGAACCGCTTAGGCTCTGAATGAAACTTAAGAGTTTTACGGCATAGCTATGAGTTTAAAGGTAATGTGAAACCAAGTCGTCTCAGTTCCAGAAGGGAATGTCTTATCTTTGAATGTTGTTCAATCATTGCATACATTTATAAAAAAAAAAAGATTTTCTTACCTGATGAGAGGCATATAAGCCATGGACAATTTTAACATTAGAGGATTCCATGGTGCTCTTCTTAACAAACAGATCTTCTCGTTGTTCTTAACACACACACACACACACAGAGAGAGAGAGAGAGAGAGAGAGAGAGAGAGAGAGAGAGAGAGAGAGAGAGAGAGAGAGAGAGAGAGAGAAGAGAGCAATACTGTTGTCAACAATGCGTGACATATTATTTTTCTCAGATATCTACCTTGTGTGGGGAATAAATAGCTTGCTGCAGATAAATCTGAATACAAAAAAAAGATAAGACAGTCCTCAATCTGAATTCACGAAATTATAAGAAAGAAAGATAATCTAGACTGCACTACCAAGGTTTTCAAATTTACTCGACTACTTACGGTATTATTCAAATTACAAAAATATAAATATAGTAAAAATATGTTTTTTTATGATTCTAAAGAGTAAAAAATCTTTACTTTTAGAATGATGTTTTATATCTAATAGAAACCTTCCCCCTCTCTCCTTTTGGAAATGTTATACAAAAGAAGATTATGAATGTGAAGCTTTCATCGGCAATCTTTACCCTATATTTAGTCCTGAGATGCTTTACCTTATTCAGAAAATTTTAACTGGATAACAGATTGCATCGCTTACGTTCTTCCAGGTTTTCTTTTCTTTCCATACTGCCAGCAAATAAATGAACGCACAGATAAATAAATGGAATGGAATACACATCAAAAGTAGCACTGCCAAAGATTTCAATCCAATCCTCAATTCATATGAGCTGAAAGAAAGGAAAAGGAAATGTGAGAAAAATCTCTGGCAAGTCCCTTGTGCTGAGTGACTGGTGCGCACTGTTGTCACTGATAAGTTCTTCTGAGACGTTGGTTATTTTTAATCCTTCTCGTGATTCGATAAGAGTATACACACCAAAAAATGTAATTTCCATCGTAATGATTAAACCTCTCCTAGTGCTAAATGAAGAGGTCTGGAGTAAATGAGTAAATAGTGTAATTACTAAGTATCTGTGCTTCAGTAAATCCAAGAGTTTTTGAAAACCTGATATCTTGGCAGGAATCCATTTCATGACTCACTGTGCACGGGTAGCACTTTACTCTTCCTGATGTTAGCTTTTCGCAAACAGTTTTTCTTAAGTCATGGTTTGCTTTCAGCATCATTGCAATTTTACTATCTAATGTCTCCTAAGGATTCTTTTATCTATAAGGATGACGATGCGAGTGCTAAACACTTCATTAGTACAAGAAGATATCCTTGGCTTTATTCACTATATTTACATATGTGTGTATGTATATATGTGTGTGTGTGTATACATACATACACACACACACACACACACACACACACACATATATATATATATATATATATATATATATATATATATATATATATATATATATATATATATATAATTACAGGCATAGCATCCATGAGTTGATTTCTCTTCACTATATACTTTCATCCTAATTTAATGTATCCTCTCCATTTCTTGGCTTCAAGAAGACTGCGGAAACTAAATAAATCCTAACACAAATTACTGATAACGATGCTTTCTAAAGAAATTACGAAAGTACATAAGCCAGAGTAGCAGATCACGAGAGAGAGAGAGAGAGAGAGAGAGAGAGAGAGAGAGAGAGAGAGAGAGAGAGAGAGAGAGAGAGAGAGAATTACCAACTAGAGCCTTCAGTATATCGCTGAATCCAATCTAGAGACGTGGCCTCGACGATTCGAGATTCAGATGTTATTAACTCTCCAAATAAGATTCCATTCTTTCGGAAAAATCCATTAAAACTGAGATTACATGAGTGATGGTCATCGTCCAAAGGAAATTTGCATAAATATTGCTCTGGCATATTGAAAGCCTTCCAGCCTTTAAAAAAAAGAAATGAGACGAAAAACGTGCAGGACAAAATACAAAATAGTTTGTCAAAACTCGAAACGAGTAAAGTAAAAAAAAAAAAAAAAAAAAAAACGAAATGAAAATGTAAGAAAACGAGAAGTGGAGCAGGAAGAAGGGGGAAAAAGACAAGGCGAATAAAGAGTGTAAAAAGTGAGAACAAAGAGGCAAAAGTGCGGCACGAGAAGAAAAGTCATCCGAGGTGACCTCTTGTACATCCATTGTTTATTTGGGAGGTTCGTGGACCCTTCGCCGTAATGTTGCCTGACAAGAAAGGCCTCATATATCTATCAATCTTCCCATTTCTCTATTCCTCCCATTCACGCACTCCGTACCAATCTCTTATTTCATTATATCCATTTAGATATTGGTAGAGATGCCTAAGGGAAGCGGGCAGGGAAGGGGGGGGAGGGGGAGGGGGGGAAAACGGACTGATGAGAATAGCCAAAACTGAAAGAATTGGTGACCAAAAATTCCCGAGTCGAGACGCCGTGCGCGCTCGCCCGCCCATCTCTTTTGCATTCCATCAATAATGTACGAATCGGAATGGCTGGAGGGCGAGACCGAACCAGAGCCGCCGACCACTAATCATGGTGGAGGGGGAGGGGGAAGAGGTGGAGGAGGGGGAGGAGGAGGAGGAGGAGGGAGGAGGAGGAGGAGGAGGAGGAGGAGGAAGAACAGGAGGATGGGAGTGAGGTGAAGACGAAACAGGGGAAGGAGTGGGGGAGAAACAGTGCGAGTCTGAAGAAGAGCATTGAGAAGAGGAGCGAAGTAAACGAGGTAGAAACCTCAAGAGAGCAGAATATCACAAGAACCGTCGAGGATATGGAACATGAACTAAAATAACTGGTTAATGCTATATCTGTACCAAAATAAATTAAGTCTCTGAAATGCAGATATCTTAATATTAAAGTGACGAGAGAATAAAAATAATGGATACTGATATTGCAATTCTTAAAATGAAAAAAACACAGCATCAGTAATTGACAGAACTGACAGAATCATAATTGAAATTAGAAGCACCAAAGACAAACAGCAAAGTCATCTCAGACACCAAATTCTCAGACAACCAAAGAACAAGACAGAGGGGAGGTGAAGGAAGCTCTTGAAAAATATGCAAAAAATGGGAAGAATGACAAATCGTCACTAATAGTCATCGCCACTGACACGACTATAATTTTCCTTGTAACAATGTTTCTCGTTTCATTACATTTTTCAATAGCGCAATTTAAACGCACGCACTCAACACACATCCTTACATTCATCCTTCCAAATATATATAAATATATATATATACATCACTTCCATAAATATATATATATATATATATATATATATATATATATATATATATATATATATATATATATATATATATATATATATATATATATATACATACATACATTATATATACATGTGGCGTAAAAATGCTTAAATGTTTAGTAAAAAACACACACACACATATATACTATATATATATATATATATATATATATATATATATATATATATATATATATATATATATATATATATATATATATATATATTATTACGATTTTAACCTGGGAATGCTTACCATGAGCCAGTTATGGACTCTGAATGAAAGGTTACATTACTTACCACAATAAATTCCTTAGTTCTGACTGCAGCTGACTCAGGTAATCGTAATAAACAAAGAAAAGGGGGGATATACCTGAGCTGAGGGCTCTACTCACAAGGCAGTTGTAAGTAAACAATGAGGGTAAGTTTAAGATAACATATATTTACATTAGTAAACAATCAGAAGATGAAATGAACTAATCAGGCAGGTAAGGCCTGAGAGAATAAGTATTTTGCAAGACTATGAACACTTGAGGATATATCTGTTGCTATGATGACGCTAAGGGTGTCGTGGGGTACAAGAGGCACAAGGCACAATCAAGGACGAATTCCACAGCTAACGTTACCTCTGTAATATAGAGATTTACGAATTAAAGGCCAGTACGGACACAGTAGAAATAAGCATAAGACAAGGCGGCGCACAGAGGGTGTCAAGGGTGCCTTGAACACACGATTTTATGTAATCACTCAAACACTGGAATTTACGTAACACTGCACTAACAAGGCGAGGTTGATATTCAATACTAGCACTTGGAAATAAAGTAGGAAGTTCAGTGAGAGAATTAAAATGGTGTGACTGAATGAAAAGAACCTTTGTAACAGATCACTTTACCTTGTAGAAGAGGTGGCTTCAGCGTAGAAATGGTGGTGGAGGAGGATTTAAGGAGCTTCACTGATAAGAAGACTAAGGCCCTGCAAGGTGGGACTCGTGGTGGGGGCACAACACTCTGAAGGAGGATGGAAAGCAAAGGGAAGGATGGTGACTCAACTGTGTCCAGATATGTCTCTAACGTCTCTGCCTGGTCTCTGACGACCCATTCCTCGAGTCAGTCCTTTTAAAATTTCGGTTCCAGAATTACGATGCTTTCTTGCCCAGATGGGGCTAGTGTCGTTCCACAATGCGCACGCATCATTTGATTCAGGGTCACCGTGTGGTCAATCAAGGCCACAAACTCCTAATCCTCTCACGGCTCCGTGTTCTCAAAACAAAGGGACTTCCAGCAGTCACATGTTCACAGAGAGAAAGTGAGAGAGGTAAACAGTGCAATTAAAGGATTTAAGAAGGGGCCAAAATTCCTTCGCATTCCCTTGTCAGGTAGTGCTAAGCAAAGCACTGTATTTCTTACTTCTGACTCTTATATTAATGCTCTGGTAGCTTGGATGCTTGGGAAGATGTAGCAATATGTATATACAAATATGTATATATATACATACACACATTATATATATATATATATATATATATATATATATATATATATATATATATATATATATATATATAATTATTATTATTATATGGGGTACCTCTAGAGAAAAAAACGACACAATGGTCACTGGAACGTTCATAATTTCACTGGTCAATCATGGAGCTTCAAGCAGCTGAGCAGAAGGATCATTAGCAGGGTACTGACATTCCCAACACATATTGTGCAGCCAGCCTCTATCTTGCACTCACTCTAGGCACCTTGGATTTCAAGAACCTTTCTTTTCAAGGCATCTTTCACTCCATCTATCTATCGTTTTCAAGTCTTCCTTTGTTCCTCCCTCCCAGTATTTCCGAATTATGCTAATCTTTCACCAAGCTTGTGTTCCCTATTCTTTCCACAACATCAAATCATCTCAAAAAACCTCTGATCCTCTTGACATCTTTACCACTACTATGGCTCTTTGTATTTCTCACCCTTTTCAATATTCTTCTTCTTATGCCAAATATACTGCCTAAACAATCACCTCAAAAGCTTAAACCCCTTTTCTTTCAGTTGAATTCAGCATCTACACTTCACTTCTATATAGAAGAGTTGCCTTTACACTCTTCATACTTTCACTTCTTAGCTTCAACAGACACTCCAAGTCTTCTGACCTTTTGCACACAACCTGCTACCTTCCTTGCTTCACCTATTCTGTGGCCTCCTCCTTCATCTGATTTAATTGCTCTCAATTACTGACACGAATTAACTAGGCCATTCTTCCAGTTCCATGTTAACATTCGCTGTTCCATCTCTCTGGTTTCCATCAGTGCTTAAATGCTCACTTTTGTTCACATTTACTCGCTACTTTCTCCTCCTGCAAGCTCTTAAATCTTTCACTTTTTTTTCTGGAGCATATCCCTTCACTTTTCACAATCAGTACCGAACCGCTGACTCAGATTCCAAATTCCATTTATGACTATCATCTTACTTAACAATTTTGCTCATTTGTCTAATTTCCATTCTCTAACTACCATCAATCCATCAATAAAGATATTTTTTTTAAACAGTCATATAGCCATTACACACCCTTAGTTCAGAAGTAATTTTACAAAGAGCTATTGCCCCTCACATCTGCATATTCAAAATTGCTTCACTCCCATCATATAAACCTGTAATCAATTTCAAAAACACTCTCTATACCATACATCGTCAACATGGTCCTCAATGCCTTTAGATTTTTCTAGGTTTGTAGGTCAATGTATGACATGTACAAGTTTTCCCATTTTTTTTCAAAACCCTCATATATGA
>NC_089760.1:3300000-3360000 GCF_040412425.1 Macrobrachium rosenbergii | reverse complement strand
GTGACCCCCACTTGCCTTTAGCATAATTACATTTTTACAGTAATTTACAAGTCAGATGTTCTGTGTCATAAACAATCATTATGCCCCACGTACCTCTTAACTGAATATTTCTTCCCATCACCTATAATCCCTGTTCAGAGACAATTAAATTTAGACAAGGAGAATGCTTGACATAATAATAATAATAATAATAATAATAATAATAATAATAATAATAATAATAATAATAATAATAAAGAGAATATAGGATTTGTTCTGAGAAAAACAATGCAAGGAAAAGCCAAAACGAATGTTAGTTTCCGAGTTATAGCACTTTAAGGCCAGCCCTATGAGAGCTGAAAGTCAGCTCAGTGGTCTGGTTAAACTACTTTAATAATAATAATAATAATAATAATAATAATAATAATAATAATAATAATAATAATAATAATAATAATAATAATAATAGCACTTTAAGGAAAATACACCAAAAAGCCACTAAATGTTTTACTGATTTTTTTCCTTGTAAATGTGGTATTAATATTTCAATAGACGTACACAAAAACACTGCAAGTTAAAACGCTCTTCCTTATTTCAATTCATCACTTAAATGGAATCACCCATTATAATATTACAGTTTATGTGATTGCCGACTTGAGCTGCTGTTAGCCACTGAAAGCATGAGACAAAAGAAGATTATTAGGTAAGAATTGGCCGTCGTGTTAATAAGCAGAGAGTTAAAGGGAATATCATATTAGCTACGGAAACTGCGAGAATGTGTGAAAACACAACAAACGCCACGGTAATATTATTAGCCGAAATAAGGCACGCTGGGAGACAATGGGATACATAAAATACAGGCATAATATAAACGGTAAGAAAGGCAAGGCGGGGAACGAAAATATGAGAAGAAAAGTAGTCTTAGGGGAATGGAGGGGAGGGGAGGATGGGATGGGAGGAGGAAGAGGGGGGGGAGGGTGACGGGGGCATGAGGGAGTGGCATACACACAAGTTGGGATGAATACTCTCCCTTCAATGGTCGACCAACCTCAATGGAAGGCTTACGTTCACAGTTGGCAATACTCCCATGAATAGGGAATTTTCACAGAATGTCATATAAAACGTAGGCTCTTCCTTGCCTCCAATAAAAAGATATCCAACCTCCTGTTTACCTCGCCGGGGCGCCACAGCGGCGTAACGCGCGCTACGCTGGGGGAGGATAATATGGCACGTATGTAATGAGACCGCAAAGGCGCTTCTTATCGCCGGGGCTTAACCGATTAAAGGCCTCTACATCTCGTGTGTTCCCCTTTACCAATTCGTCGATACGTTTGCCTACCAGAGTGCCCGTCTTGTAAATTAATTTCAACGTTATACACACCAACCAAAAGACACAACTTCCACTAACTCCGGCTTGGCCATTCTCCCGTCCACGCAATCGGAAATCCTGGTCCTTCTCTCTCTGGAGATTCCAAGTTATTATCTTCAAAATTAATTGTTAACAAACTCAAGTCAAAAGTTCGTTCGTCGCTTTCTGCGCATAAAACATACCAATAATATTTTCAGAGTGAGCTGCAACATTTCTTCATCTATTGTGGTTCTCAACCTGGGAGGCGCGCCCCTAGGGGGCGTCAGCAATTTTCATAGGAAAGTTTTAAAAATGAATTATAGTTATTTTCTTGAGAAGAGTGTAATGAGTTAAAAAAAGTATTCCAAAACGTTGGCATTTATTTCGGTATTACCATTATTTTGTAATTATTTTTCTCCCTCCATGCCGAAACTCCTTCTCTTCCTTTTTTTTTTTTACCTCCTAATCTGGGAGGGACATAGAAACATAAACCAAGGGGGCGTGGTAATGAGGTTGAGAACCACTGATCTATTGCTTCAAGTTAGTTTTAAAAATGAGCGTGTAATGATAAAATATACATTCCAAAAACTGGCATTTGCTCCGGTATTCACATAAAGCCAATACCATACACCGGGCAAACCTAAACCAACCTTTGATTTCAAAACGATTATGCCACGTTGTTTGAGGATACAGATCTTCACATGTATTTCGAAAGAAAGAGACAAGACACCAGAGAGAGAGAGAGAGAGAGAGAGAGAGAGAGAGAGAGAGAGAGAGAGAGAGAGAGAGATTAACACTGAGGCGAAAAAATATGAAAACAAAAATCTATAAATCTAATTCTAAGCAACCTACGGGATGAAACAAAATGTGTAAAGGTGAGAGAACTTCATCTTGATGAACTGACAGTTTTTCCTTGGAAGACGTAACATGGGAAAAGACATGTCAAAAAGAGTCTACTCTCAGCAAGTATTCAAGAATGAAAGAATATCAAGTGAAAAGAACGATCGATGGGTGACAAAAGGCATTTCCTTCTACCATGGACAGGCCGTGACGGGCCAACAGACGCCATGCAATTCAGGCAAATTTTGCAAGCTGAATACTCGGTATTACAGTAAACTCCAGATCAGAGAGAAGACTGAGCGCACACTAAACATGAAATTACACTGGGAAACAAGTTCAGTCGGCTTTCTAACAACCAGAGCCCATTCAAAACATAAACAATTAAGAAGTAGGTGAACGTCATCCTCAGTCTCTCAATTTCTTCTCTAAAAAGTTAAGTATATCTTAGTTTTACCAGACCACTGAGCTGATTAACAGCTCCCCTAGGGCTGGGCCGAAAGTTTAGACTTATTTTACGTGGCTAAGAACCAATTGGTTACTTAGCAACGGGACCTACAGCTTATTGTGGAATCCGAACCACATTATAGCGAGAAATGAATTTCTATCACCAGAAATAAATTCCTCCAATTCTTCATTAGCCGGCCGGAGACTCTGTCATTACCAAAGGCTGTAAGATATCTCTTAGTCTTAAACCAGGGAAAAAAATGGGGTTTTGACCCGAGAACTCACCTTACCCATATTTTGTCAAAAGGACGAGAAGTTTCAATGTCCTTGTCTTGGGGTGCGTAGCATATAGATGAGACAGTCAGCAACATACCGGTTTGAAGAGTGCATGTTGCATACAATACATTTGCAAGAAGCTAATACTCTGATACGCACTTCAATAAAGGTATTCAAGATATTTTCAAACCTATTACTGTCTCTGTAGGTCTTAAGACAGGAACCTTAAGTTCAGACTTTCAAGATGAAGCTCACACTTGCTTTAAATGGACATGGACTGCAAAACTCTTTGTAGCAAAGGTATTACCAATATATCAAAAACAAATAAACTACTTATTCATTTAGAAGGGAATATACCAGCCAGTGTTTGAAATGTTTACTGGTGACGTTAATATGAGATTATAACCGTCACTTAATTACAGTTGTGGAAGGAAAGGTGCTAAATAAATCAAAGATAAAGCAATAGCGCATGCCCTCTATCCTGGTTTTTCCATATTCAGCCTCAAGTTATAGTAACTCGAGGTAGAGCGCGTGCAACAAAAATTATACGGTAAATATCACCAGAGACGGCACAAACATTAGTCAGATGAGTCAAAAGTTCCCAGGCAAAATAATAAGGACAAGTTTGAAAGCTGTAGTCACAAGCATGAATCAAAAGCATGGCGACAAATAACTAAATGTGACAACATAATTATAGAACGAATCTCCCTATCCCTGACTCCACTGGAAATGAAAGCAGCAAAACAAAGTTACCAATAAATTTCGTGTGAAGCAAACTTCACAGAGGTAAATGTACCACGTTAAGATATTGAAGGCTGACGCTGAGTATTTTGACTATTGTAGGAAAATATATTTTGTACAAGAAAACACATCAGGTTAATTGACCCATTAATAAAAAAAAATCATGCCAAAGAAGGGAATGCCTGACATCATGAGGAAGTCGGCTGGCATTCAAATATTCTATTTCTCTGTTTTCTTCAAAATTTTAGCACACGTCTATTTAAACTGGAAAAGACACTACCGAGAAAGTACTGCTAACTAGCCTTTCATGATGTGCAACTTGAAGCTGCAAGGATCTTAAAAAAACAGTAGGAGTTTTTAAGATCCTTGTACGACTTTCGGAAATGAAAATAAGAGAACATAGATCTTTGATGCCTCAGGGGGGAAGGATTCACACTTTTACCTTTTCATTCGTCCTTCGATCCAAGGTAAAATTAGGATGTCCGAAAAAGCACAATCTTTGCATATCAAAATGTGGACAGAGGTAAATCATGTAACAAGAGCACACAAAAAATTCCACAAAAATTAATCCAGATTAATGAACCAGATCACCCAAGAGATCTTTTATTGAACGATATTTTTCAACTCACAAACATATGGTGGCACAAACGACTTTTAAAGCTGAACAACCCAGCTTACCTTTTTTCCACTTACTTGTAAAACAACCTGCCCACTTAAGCATTCGGAGGCTTATGCAAACAAAGAAACTGAAAAATAAGAAAAAAAAGAGTACAAAATTACTTAAATGATATTAAAATCACGCACTGAAAAACCAAAGAGTTCAACGGGTTTCCAAATCAACTCCAGACATCTGTTGATAAGGACACTACGATACTCGCATTCTGACTCGTTACAACAGTACATGACATTAAGTATTTGTGCATCAGCGTAGTAACTGAGTAAATGTCTGAATTTTACACAACTGGAGAAATTTATAATTTGTTATATATAAAAATCAAGCTAAAATAAAACCTAGAATCCAAAGAAAGGCAGGTACAAAAACCAGGTATGCTAAAACTGATAAGGAACTACAAAAGAATTAAAAGTGAGCACGGGCGAAGACGAAAACTGATCAGTCATTCTAAGATGCCATACCGAAAAACATGAGATCTGCTGGTAGTCAATAACGTCCAACTATGTTTATTTCCCTTTAAACATGAAGGCTAGTAATTCACTTTATATAACATTTCGTAAGGGAACAAGTGCTAGAGGAAATTAAGAATTCAACTGGAAAGTTCGAGTTTCAGCTCAGACACCCAAATATAGAGAAAATGAGGCATTTTGCTATCAAAATAAAAAAAAAATCTACACATATACACAAAACGAGAGAGAGAGAGAGAGAGAGAGAGAGAGAGAGAGAGAGAGAGAGAGAGAGAATATGTTGAATGAAACGAGAACAACAACGCGAGAGCAACAACGCGATGCAATGAAACCACTCCCCTTAAACTTGTATCAGGAAATTAAGCGCTCCGTGTCCAATCCCATGGTGAAATAACAGTCCGTCCCCCTCGCACTGATTTCTCCTATGTTTACACTATCACTCTCTGCTTTCATTCTTATCTTTTTCTTTCTCTTTCTCTCTTGGAGGTTTATGCATCGATACAGCTTGGCTAACACTCCTGGCCCCTTGTCTGCCTCTCTGTGCATCCAATATAACCGACTAGTTTATTATAATAGTTGTTTAAAATCAACAGTATAGTTTACTGTTTTCACCGACCATATGTTTATTCAGCGAACAATGGCTCGATGCGCTGCGCGAAAATTCTTTTCTGGGTTTCCTGAACTACCCAGATCGAAATAAAAGAAAAAGGTTAAGAGATAGGCTTGCCTCTAAATGAAGTCATTTTATTATCAGGCACAAAAAATTAATTCCAAAGCTTGCCAACAGGGGGAAAGAAAGTCACTGAACTAGGCAATTCGAGGATTACCGGTTTCAACATATCAAACGCCAAAAGAGGCGATCCAGAGAGTCAAAAACAAAATCAAAAAGATGACTAGAGCGAAAATACAGTTTAATGGCCAATGGAGATTGGTCCTAAAGACATGAAAAAGATATCCGAACGTCCATTGCAACCAAGCTAATATAAAATTAGCCATAATTTCAAATGCCCTCATATTTCAAAGCCGCTACGTAACTGCAAATGATTAAGGGGGTAATCTTACAGCGTTTAGGAACTGAAAGGTATCAGTAAATTAGTTCTCTATTACAAGACGCCATTGAACGTGAGCAGTAGAGCTTACAAAAATCGCTGCAAATGAACTCTAATTTTATCAAGACGTCAACAGTTCTCACAGTAAATGAACTTGTATTCATGAAACCCAAGGCATGGAAACTTCCATCTCGGATCGCCCATGTGTTTGTTCAAGGGTGACTGACCTGCTTTTCAGTCATCAAATTTCCTGGCGTTATTAACCAACCTTATAGTCTGATACCACCGCAATCTTCAGAGTCCGGAATTCTCCCTTGTTTGTTATTCATCGAATTTCATACACATTCAGTCTACGAGGGGTTGTTATTTCATACACATTCAGTCTACGAGGGGTTGTTATTTCATACACATTCAGTCTACGAGGGGGTTTGTTATTTCATACACATTCAGTCTACGAGGGTTTGTTATTTCATACACATTCTGTCATCGTGGGTTTGTTATTTCATACACATTCAGTCTACGAAGGTTTGTTATTTCATACACATTCAGTCTACGAGGGTTTGTTATTTCATACACATTCAGTCTACGAGGGTTTGTTATTTCATACACATTCAGTCTACGAGGGTTTGTTATTTCATACACATTCAATCTACGAGGGTTTGTTATTTCATACACATTCTGTCATCGAGGGTTTGTTATTTCATACACATTCAGTCTACGAGGGGGTTTGTTATTTCATACACATTCTGTCTACGAGGGTTTGTTATTTCATACACATTCAGTCTACGAGGGTTTGTTATTTCATACACATTCAGTCTACGAGGGGGTTTGTTATTTCATACACATTCAGTCTACGAGGGGGTTTATTTCATACACATTCAGTCTACGAGGGTTTGTTATTTCATACACATTCAGTCTACGAGGGTTTGTTATTTCATACACATTTTCATCATACACATTCTGTCATCGAGGGTTTGTTATTTCATACACATTCAGTCTACGAGGGGGTTTGTTATTTCATACACATTCAGTCTACGAGGGTTTGTTATCATCTAAGCATAACAGTCCGCAGGCATCTTTATATTGTTCTCTTTGTGTAAAGCACGAAGTTCCTGAGTCCCCGTTTCTTTTTGCTCTAAAAGGCTAGACCTGTGGAAACAATGCTTCACGCCAATATTTTTTACATATTTTAATCGTTTCTGAAAGAAACCGCCCACACAGCTGCTGAACCTCTATCAAACGTTCCTGAAACTGAACCCATGAGCAAATCACGAAAACAGTCACTCCGCCCACAAATAATGGCGACAAAAATATGAACAGATGCAAATCAAAAATTCCAGTCACTTGCTTGTTCCCTGGCATATGAATATCTCAGTCAACGTCTCAACTCCTACACCTCAGAGTAACGAGGTTATATACTCCTGACATTAGTATTGTTTTCCTTTATATACAAAATAAAAGCTATATATTGAATAGTTATTGGGCTATACAGTATATAGCTTTTATAATAATGTATTTCAGTCAGCGACTGCTGAAATCAATATGCCATAGGATAATATCTAAAAGCAGTGATGTCATTCTGGTAAAATGCAATGTACCAAACGCAAAAGCTACTACTCATAATGGTAGCGGAATGACTTACACCCCGCAGATCTGAAGGATTTAAGATACGAACATGCTCAAGCTTAGTTTTTATTGTACATGAAAGGAATATAGCTCTGCGTATGTTGTTTGCTTTCCACGCATGTATAACTGCTATCCGGATGGATATGAGGTACGAATTTTCGCACAGGTTACTAAAAGGGCATGCTTGTCAAGTAACCGTAGCAAAGATTTATTCATTAAATCACTAATAAATAAAGTCTGGTGACTTCTTTCAACTTTAAGACACTTGAGATGAAGAAAATTTGGAATGAAAATCATTATTCAAAATTCAACTTCCGAAAAACAAGTTCCTTAAAAAGAATATAAAACGTCCTCCACAATAACCTCTAATCTTTAGCCGTGGACAAAATTCCCGGAGAAGGGACGTGAGTTGGGGGGGGGGGAAGTGGGGGGGGGGATGAGGACCAAGAGAGGACCAAGGAAAGCCATGGCGTGAGTCGAAAGAGAGAAGGAAAGAAAAAAAGAGAAGGAAAGAGGGCGCGCGCGTCCAGATTGTATTATGTAAAACAGTCGCAGTTCTGATTGTAATATTGAATTCCTCTTCGGCCAGTGTGATAAAATTGCTTGCTGGACTGGAGAAGAAGTCGGCCCTCCGCCTCTACACCTTAAAAATGTTTTCCTTCCAAAAGCCCTCGCCCCCAACTCCGACCCCCCCACATTACCACCACCAACCACTAACGCCCCACCACCATCGCCACCACTACTATCGTGACGAGGCGCCTGCCGTAGAAACATTACAATATTATTATTTGTTGCATTCCCAGGCGCGGGCTCGGGCGACTCTTGTTTATTTTGGGAAAAGTGGAAACATCTCGACATGGTCAAATTTTCATATTCCCTCGACGGAAAATTCTTCGTAGGCGTCGAACTGTCCTCAACGTGTATCTTTGAACGTCGGCTTTGTTTTGGTGCAAGTCTCCTGTTTCGATTTACATAACGTATTTAGACTAACAAATGACGGGGACGGATATTACCAAGATAGGACCGACTACGCATCACAACAGATTTCCTTCTGTGAAATGGATATACGTTTAAATACAGCATAAAAGATACTGCACAGATAAATGTTACTTAATTTAAGTCTTTAGCATTATCAAAACCGATGAAATTTCAGTTTTAGGCCTTGCAACTGCTGGACCTTGTGTAGTGGACCCATGGGGATTATGGATACTGTATCTGCTACTGTTTCTAAAATACTTAGGCACTGAGCTCTGCGATTACTAAACGTATCTGAGATTTGGTCCAGCTACGACTAAGAAAATTTAAAAGTCAAAAGGTGATGCAAATCTTGAGTGGCGATTGCATTCGTATCTGTTTTCACTTCATAAATTAGTGGGAGTGGGAACCTTTTCACGTCAGATCTGACTCATACTACAATATCCAAAATGAGATGGAAACGGCTTAACTACTAAAGCGTATGTAAGAGTTTCCCCAAGTCAAAACTTAAATGTCATGATCCTGCAGCAGCTAACTCGTGTTAACTATGGTTGAAAACTTTCGGCTCTACTGCCATTTCTAACGACTTATTGTGCAACGTTTCTCTGATGTTTAATAATTTTGTAACCAATATTCAAAAAGTGGAAAACGATGATTTCTGAACGTCAGTATGTCCATGAACTTAGGGTAAATAATAGCAACGTTTTCTTCCCAGTCGTCAAACTTTACTTCATGGGGCCAATAAATGCAGGTAATAAGTAACAAGTAAGTGTGATTGGCTTAACTATCTGCCTCCTTTGTTCACCTTCTTAACTTTTCAGGAGATCAGGCGATCAGGAAACTACTACTACTCCTTCAAATAACTTGACGTAAGTCAGCAAGACAAAATCTTAAATTTTCGAATACTTTTAATTAGCAAGGTATCCGTTTTCTGAAACCCCTCCCACATCTCCCCCACCCCAAATAACAAACACATTCCACACATTCTACATTAAAAGCAATCGCAGTCAATTAACAAAGATAACATATATGGATCTTTGCTCATGTATTTCCGATGTTTTAAATCTCTGTGAAATATTGAATATATGAGGAACGTTGTTTGTGAAATATTGAATATAGGAGGAACGTTGTTTGTGAAATATTGAATACATGAGGAACGTTGTTTGTGAAATATTGAATATATGAGGAACGTTGTTTGTGAAATATTGAATATATGAGGAACGTTGTTTGTGAAATATTGAATATAGGAGGAACGTTGTTTGTGAAATATTGAATATAGGAGGAACGTTGTTTGTGAAATATTGAATATATGAGGAACGTTGTTTGTGAAATATTGAATATATGAGGAACGTTGTTTGTAAACCATTGAACATATGAGGAACGTTGTTTGTGAAATATTGAATATATGAGGAACGTTGTTTGTGAAATACTGAACATATGAGGAACGTTGTTTGTGAAAAACTGAATATATGAGGAACGTTGTTTGTGAAATATTGAATATATGAGGAACGTTGTTAAGTATGACCCGCGAGTCAGAGTGAAATACTGGGTTTGCTCTCTGAGGTGTTATAAGGAATAAAATTTTGTTTGTGTGTCACGCCAGAATTTGTAATTACAAGGTAAAGAAAAAATTATGTTTACGTGTATGTAGCTCTGTTAAGGAAGTTGGTGACAGAGCCCTTACAAGGAAAGTTCGTTATTCTTTCGAGCCACATTTTCTTACTAATTTTGTCATTTCGGCTCATCTTTCTTACTTTGATTTTCTGTAGTTAGATAGTTCCATTTTTTTTTTTTTTTTTTTTTTGTCAGTCTATGAAACGTATTCTTTCTTCTGATGCTTTCAAGACTTGTTTCAATGCTTTGTCTTTTATGAGAAGCAATTCCGATTACCAGTTAAGGATTATTACATGAAATTAATTAATGTCTGATTATTACTTTAAAATTATTCAACTACATAAATCAAGTTTATCTTTTAGGGATTTTTAGAAATCTTTGCTTTCTAACTTGTGTAATTTCAAAACCCGTTAACAAAAATCTCCTTGCGTTAGTTTTAGTCTTAAAAAAATGTGTCACCTTTAACTCAGACTTTTTTTTTTTGCATTATTAGGAACGGATTACACTGAAAAGTATAAATTGTTGTTTACTTACGCAACAAATTAGAAATTTCAGGTTTAAGAATGTTATAAATAACTCAAGGACGCTAATTCCTGGTAAACCAGTAATTTTTGAGACTGCACAAAAAATTCTGCCGGATAACTCAAGCAAACGGCTGAAATAACTAATCTATAAAATTTTGCTTCACTGACAGAGCAATAAACAAAAACGGGGCATCATACATTTAATATAAAAAAAAATCTATGGTGATTCATCTAATGCTAAAAATTCCACCAAGTTTAAAACCGACAAAAACTTACATAAAATTATTCTAAGATTATTAATCCCTAAAGAGCGATTAAATATAAAAATGAAATTTCTTTTTAATTGTGAAAAGTCCATGAGGATATTAATCTCTACAAACTAATCAAATCTAACGTCAATGAAATAAACACATCATGTTTCTCTCTCTCTCTCTCTTATTCTAAGATTATTAATCCCTAAAGAGAAATTAAATATAAAAACGAAATTTCTCTTTCTTTTTAATTGTGAAAATCCCATGAAGATGTTAATCTCTACAAACTAATCAAATCTAACGTCAATGAAATAAACACATCATGTTCTGTTGCTATTTCCCTCTTTCTCTCTCTCTCTCTCTCTCTCTCTCTCTCTCTCTCTCTCTCTGTAGCAAGACATTGAAGATAGTAAGAGTATGCTGGAATCTTGCAAGCTGCAATTTAGGAGAAGTGTGTGTTTGCCCCCCATTCATTCCCAATGGTCCTAAGTCTATCTAGCAAAGTGCTCGACGCTACATGCTATTTGCGAGCTCTCGTGTATTTCTGGCCTTAATGCAAAAGTTTACTTGTGGATAGTATTTACTCCGAGATCACAGGCAGACACACGCGCGCGCGCGCGCGCGCGGAACTCGCATACACAGAGTCGTGGTTAAAAATAATACGAAATAAGGACTCTCAATCATACTCTCTCTCTCTTTCTCTCTCTCCTTCCCCCTTTGCATTACAGATCAAATCCTTGGGAGAAAACACAATAATGATGGGCAGGAGAAAATAAAGAAAGAAGATGAAGGGATAATCATTATCCAAGTAACAAAGAAATGATCTTTAAACACTCGAGCGCACAAACACACATACACACTCATGGACAAACACAGTTACCCACCAACACATTGTATACATACATATGTATATACACACAAATATGTATATTTATATATATATATATTATATATACATATATACATACATATATATGTATATATATATTATATATGCATATATATATATATGGGCCTATATATATATTATATCTATATATATATATATATATATATATATATATATATATATATATATATATATATATATATATATATATATATATATATATATATATATATATATATATATATATATACATATATATATATATATATATATATATATATATATATATATATATATATATATATATATATATACATATACATACATGAAATGAAGAATGTGAAAATATCAGTAGGATCCATGGAGGACATGGTACTGGAGAAATGAACGAGGAAGGTACAAATATAAGATTTCGCCCTAGCCTCTGATATGGCTATCAGCATTATTTCTTTAAAAATGCCAACTATGCAACATACAGTATTGATGGAAGACAGACACAGATAGATTTTCTGATGTACAGAAGACGCCATCTAAAAGAGGTGAAAAATTGCAAGGCAGCAAAAGGGGAGAGTGTTAGTACGCAACACAGATTAGTGGTGTTGGACTTTCTGAGAAGACGAGTTGGAGAGGGGGGGAAAAAGGACAGCACAACAAATGATAAAGTGGTGGAGGCTAGAGGCCCATGAGATGAGGTAAAGATTTAAAGAACTGGTACTCGGTAGCATCATATTAGCAGAAGATAGCTCCATGATTCTTAGAACAGCAGAAGAGTTACTGGGAAAGATGTCTGGTAGAGGTCCACCCAGTGAAAAGGAGAGCTGGTGGTGGAATCATCACACACAGGAAAAAATCAAGAAGGAAAAAGAAGGCAAAGATATAGTTTGTAATCGAAATGATTCTGGGGAGAATGCACAGGAGGAAGCAAAGAAGGTTGTAGCAAGTGCAAAGGCAAGTGCAACGAATAATGAGTTGTGTAAGAACACAGAAACACCAGAAGGGCAGAAGTGTGTATGAGCTTTTCAGTCGAGAAACATGCCAAGTGCCATTTTTAAAATATAATAAATTAAATTAAAAAATACTTTGACTCAGGATGGCGCTTGGCATGTTTCTCCACTGATAGCCTCATATATGAGATGGCAAAATGCAGAGGTAAAGCAACTAAAGATCTGTCGCACGTCAAGCAAATCATAGATGAATGTGGATTAGTTTCTGCAACATCAAAGGCACAAGAATAGCAGTTAAGGGCAGTTCGGATATTCCAAGGACGGGTACAGTGTTTGCTATATTTTGTTTCGAACGAATACAGGATAGCTGGAGAAACAGCTGTTGTAATTACAGAGATAAAACTGATGGCACATGCAATGATCTATAAAAGAATTATTGAAGAAAGGCAGAAAAGAACATTGGACGCTATATTTTCTTTAAGACAAACTATGGAGAAGTATGGAGAAAGGCAGAAAGAACTTCATTTGGTATTGATTGACTTTAGAAAAAGCGTATGACCGTGTACCAAGGCAAGAAGTATAGGGGCGTTTGAGGGTGAAGGGTGTTTTAAAAAAAAAAAAAACTAAAGTGGTACAAGATATGTATGAAGAATCAACCACACAAGCTCTGTTGGAGATATACCTTAGTTTATGAAGAATCAACCGAGGGACAAGTGGCTAAGAACCAATTGGTTACCTAGCAACGGGACGTACAGCTGGAAACACATTATACCGAGAAATGAATTTCTAGCACCAGAAATAAATTTCTAATTAAAGTTCCAAGGTAGGGTTGGTCCATCAAGGATCAACTCTCAGCCCCTGCACCTTCGACCTTGTGATGGATGTCATAACATCAGGTGTGAGACAGAAGATCCTCTGGAGTGCTCTATTCGCTGACGACAGTGCTGACAGACTGGACTAGAGGAGTTGAACTGAAGGTAAAAAGGTGGAGACAGGCACTTGGAGATCGAGGTCTGAAGATCAGGAGGATAAAGACATCATCTGTGGACGGGGGGAGAAGGAAGACAAGGAACACTGAAACTGGGTCATATATGAATATGAAAAAGAGAGAAAAAGAATTTATTAGATTATGTGTTATGACAAAGCAGAGGGAAGGGCAAATTGATGGGCGTAAGGGTGGAAGAAGAGTGTCTACTGATATGTGATTATTATTTGACTGAGTGAAAAAGTTAAAATATATGTCTTAAATGAAGTTATGACAAGCTTAATACAAAGGCAGTGAAAAATAGCAAATACGGATAGAAAGAATAAAAAATTAGCCATGGTAAAAACGCAGAATTGGAAGGCACGTAAACAGGTGTCAGAATGGCGTGCGTGTGGTTGCAGAATGACAGGAAGAAGAAATAAAAATAATAATTGGTATGACAGGAAGAGAGAAACATAGTGAAGGAAACGGAAAGACAGACAGTTAATGAGTAAATTGATCTCAGAACTGAAAGACTAAAATGAAGAAATGTTGCCTAAAGAGAATACCGTAAGAGCAACGATGGAACGGGTTAATCTATGTTAAGATTGCTTGAGGAAGTGACTGATGAAGACGTGAAGGAGCCAGCTTAAAGGTTTAACAGTGGAAAGGCTACAGGACTTACTGATATAAGTGAAGTGCCGCAGTACGGTGAAGTGAGATTGTGAAGCTGGTCAGAATTTGAACCGTTTGCAGAAACGATTCGTAAGGACGACGTGAAAAGAATAACTGTACAACTATATAAAAGCGATAAAGGTAAATTTATGAATTATACGGAATAACTTTACATAGTAAAATAAAGAAGTATGGCAGGGGTTTAATTCAAGAAGTAAGAGGGATGCCAGAAGAATTCATAGGATGAGCGTGTTTAGGTTAAGGAAGAGGGTGTGTGACTCAAAAAATGTTTGTTGTGAAACAGCTTTGTAAAAAGATTGAAAGTAACGGGAAAATCTTACTCGAACATAGTAAATCTTATAGTAGAGATAACGGGGCAATATGGAGGGTACTATGACTGAATGATATAGATGACATGTTGAGAACAAACTAAGGGATTTTATGATGGAGGTTTACATACTATAATATGATGATGGGAGTGTGACTGGTTTGGTTAAAATTGCGACTAAGTCAAGGGTGTATGATGTTAACAGGGGTACTCCTAATTCAATGGACGGAATGATGCAAAAATGTCAAAAGAGTGGATGGAACTTCACAGTAGTGGGAAGAGAAAATGTTTCGTGAATGGAGTGCGGAACGGGTGTTATTTGCATTAACACAGTAATGCCTGGGGATAGTGAAGAAAACCTAAAGAAACTACAGAAAGAGTTTGAAAGTTTTGCAAGGGGAGAGAATTGAGAGTATATGTGAGAAAGATGAAGACTGTGAAAGGGAATAGAAACTAGGAGGATGTAGCATTTAACTGTTAACATGGATGGTAGAAAAATGGAATTAGATGATTAATGCAGGTATTTGGAAGTAAATATAACAAAAGATAATAGGATAAAATGAGATGCCAAAGAATTTGTGAAACAATTGAAAAAATGTTTGCAAAAGACTTGGAGCGTTTAAAGTTACGAAGATGAGATTGTATAGAGAGGCTCATAAGCCAACTTTCCTTTATGGAATAAATCTGTGGACGTTTAATGGGAATGAAGGAAAAACGGTTGAAACTGCTGACACGATCTTTTCGTAGCACTGAAGTGTAAGAAGAACTGAAATGGAAATGAATATGGAGACGTGCAGAACAAGTGGTTAATAGGTTGGTTTAAGAGAAGGGATGGATTAGTTTTCTGATGGTTTGGTCATGTGGAAAGAATGGAAGAGTTTGCTGGAGAGATGGTGCGAAAGAGGTACTGGGAAGGAAGATCCATAGCACCCAGCAAGTGCGAGAGTGCATGCAAAATAGAGGTGAATGGGGCAGTTTATATATGAGGGTTCAACCCGCTCCTGATCACCCTTCGGCTGACGCTGTGGAAAGTTCCTGCGTACGAGACTCATTCACAATTTTAGCAGTTAAAAGTATAAAATTGTGACAGTGACTGTAGCACTACTCTCTAGCGCCACCACCCCTTGGGCAACATTATTTCATTGCAACAAATGAGTAACTTTGTCATTAACTGCTTTTAAAAGGACTTTCAAACGCTCTGTTATTGTCCTTCGATGAATTTAATTAATGTCAACGTACCTCTTTATCGATAAGCTGTGTCTTTGCAGAATTTCTTTGGGTTGGCTGGAGTACTGTAGAGGATGTGTTTACTAAGACAACAATACGTGTCACTTTTGCAAAACATCTTAAAACTAAATACTTTTAATGCGGTAAGTCTTTTGATCAAGAAACATGATTTATAATGCTGTGAGGCATACATATTCTGCAGCCGTATTATCGACACAAAAACTGGAGGATTTTTTCAGAATTTTTTTGACAACGGTGCCAAAGCAAGTGTTCCTACACTACTGGATATGAGGAACTTTTGCCTTATGTTAGGACATTAAGTTTATCGGAATTTTACGTAAATTACTCTGACACTGACTATTTGTAAACCCAACAAGAAGGTTCAGAAAGATTTTTTTACATTAAGACAGTTTTTCTTATGAGTCTACAATTCACTCCTTGCATACAAGCACATTACCGAAAGTACACCTTAAATAAAAACACAAGTTTCTTTTGCAAGTCATGAACCTTTCTTCTTTTTAATGAGGTCTTTCTTCTTTACAGTAAGATCAAATAATGAATATCATAGTATGAATATCATAGTATGCTCCCAGTTGAGAGTTTCAACTGGTCAAATATCTCCATTGTTTTATTTACAATGTTACTCTTTCTGGATCCGAGGGATTATTGTATTCAGTATTCTTTCATCCTTGCATTTGGGTCACCCATACAAGGGTCCCCCTAAATGGCGCTGTTTCAAGTTAGTCTTTTGACGATGGTCGCCGGCTCTGATTTTCAGTTACACTGACAAAGGGTTGAGAAACTGTCAAGAACAAAAATGAACTTTCTAAATGAGTGCAACTTCCATGTTGTACTGTTACGGCCAAGATAAGATATTCTTTTATATCATAAACTTACCCTTTTATAATAAGCTACGTCAGAGAGCCATTATAACAAACAAGTCCATGGCACTGTATAAATTAAATGAATTTTAATAATGAAATATGGATACGGATTTTGTTTTGGTGAATATAACACTCACTCGTACAATAAAAAATGTGAAAGCTAAAACGTGAATTATGTCTCGAGATTTGAGTGCATCATCCTCTGTCAAAGCATCAGTTGCTGCTATTTCGTCAGGGCCATTCTCGTCCAAAGAATTCCTATGCTCTGTACACTTTATTTCTTCTGTCCGACCATCGCAACACGAATCGCATTACTGTTCTAGCCGATCAACACTTGTGACAAGGGTCAATTTATGGACATCAGCAATACCACTTGACAAGGCTCACTTGGACACGCGTCACAATTCTGTCTCGAATCCTCACCTACTTTTCAAGTCTGTTTCTAAACATGGCACTAAGTCCCATGTCGACGCACGCTTAATAAAAAAACGGATGACGGCAGTGCATATCTGCGGCGGTCAAAATTGTATCTAATCATTTCACAGGCTTTAAAAGAGTGAAATGCAATTTACTATGCTCCAGAAGTTTTAAGCGAAACGGAAAAGATCTTCCACTGACATGTGTCCGATGTTTATCCCTGTTACATAAGAACACAAGAATACATTAAATACGTCACCAGCAACCCCTTCTTTATAAAGAGACGAGCTCTCCAGTCTTAAAGAACATCAGATGGACTAGTCGGCGTTTAGAATAAGAATGGGAAGAATCTTGAATCCCAAGCTAAGAATGTGTGATTGATCTTTCCCACTGAAGTGACTCATAAATACAAAATTGTGCACAACTTCGCTACTCAGCTCTTAAGTGTTGTATTCGATCTGGAACGAATCAGTCCTCTTCATGACAACAAGAAATAAACGGAATGGAATGGAGCACAGTATAAAATATAGGCCTAAGGCCAAGCGATGGGGTCTATGACGTCATTCAGAGCTGAAAGAGAGACAGAGTAAAAGGGTTTCAAAGGTGTAAACGGTAGAAAACTTCGCAATTGCACTGATGAAACAATTGTTGAGAGAGGATGGAAAGTAAGATGGAAGAAACAGAATATGAAAGGAGGTACAGTAAAAGGAATGAAAGGGGTTGCAGCTAGGGGTGGAAGGGACGCTGCAAAGAACCTTAAGTAATGCCTGCAGTGCACCACGTGGGTGCACTGACGGAACTCTCCCCCTACGGAGAATAAGAAATAAATTTCGTTTTTCTATATGTCTGAGAAATAATATGTTTGAAATTACAAACACTGGAAACTATTCAAGAACACACAGCACTACCAGAGTTCCGAAGTCTCAACAAATCGACGCTGAAGCTGTGATTCATGTCAAATGCTGTTTTTCACGAATATTACTCCGCTATTTCCTAGAGGTCCCTAAAGGATAAAAGTTTTCTTAAAATCATCAATTAAACGCCACTTCAGTGAGTGAGGAAGAATTAAAACCCATTTAACCTAGCTTGGAAGTTTCTACAGAGATTTCAAATAAGCGGCAAGAAAAACCAATGGCTCTGCATCAAATCTTTCCAGACAATCATTTCAAGTGACTCTCCTGATAACCAAGAACACCAAATCATCATGTAAAAACCAACACTTTTGCTAGGTTAGCGACATCTTAAATACCGCGGTTAAAATCAGGGCAAGGCCATTCTGAAGCATCGCAAACCCCATCTCATCCCTGACTTCATATCCGGCTTTAATGCTCCTCAGTTTTGACTCCCAGTGCTTCTCATATCACTCTCTAATAGGGACACTGAACTAACCCAGCGTAAAGATTTTGCAAAGGCAAACATCAGTAGAAAATAGGGTCTAAATTTACCAACGAAACCTCTTGTGGCTGTTGCTGAATTTTTATCCTCTTTCTGAATGAAAAATTTGGTAGAAAACTGGATGTTAGAGTATGAGAGCTAAGAGTATTCGTCAGACAAGAGCATCAATGAGGAAAAACCCATATATTTTCTGAAATCCAATATTTTCTCGGGAAAATAAAGCTATAGTTACCTGGAAAGTACTTCACAAATGACGCAGTATTTCATTTTTTATTAAAATTTACTGGTCACATGAAAGAATATGAGGTGTAGTTGATGCCAGTAATCACAGACTTTGAAAACTCCCAGCAGAAGCGAGGGTGTTAAGTTTACTGAGCCTTCAACTTCTTAATAGCCTGTTTTATCAGGGATCGAATGTTGGAATAAAAAAGATTAAAGATTGCTCTTTTGATTTATATTAGTTAATCATATCTCTGGTAATTTCTACGAAACACATGTCACATATTTCGAAGTAAGGTACACTAGATGAGCTTTACGGGTATATAATAATTTGTTAATCATCTGTTCCTCAATTATTTCATTCATCAAAAAAATGTTCGCAGTAATCTCAATAAATAAAATGCCAATTCCAGTTTTAATTTCTCCTATGCAAATCTTCTGAAGCAAAGCAAATTCCCACAGGTCTAAAATAATTTAGAGCCTAAAAGCTAAATGGAATGAACAGGAAAGGTCAAGTTTACCAGTGAGTTACTATTCCTGTCAGTTGGAATAAGCGAGAACAATGGCAGTTCAAGTAAATGTCCCAGAATGTGATCTTAAAAATCAAGTAACATCAACACACAGAAAATATAATGTTTCGTTGAAAACCTTGCACGGCAAATGTTGCAAAGTTGTCTTAATAATAAGCTGCTTTCAAAGTTACTCCAACATAATAACTGTTAAATCATCTCTACCTATTTCGTTAGAAGAGCCGAAATTCAATGTACCAGTATCAATCAACATATATATTTAAGAATAATAATGTTCTTAACTCCTCTGATTTGGTTCATTCCATTTTAATGTATGACTCATAGAAATAACTTTAGCGGCCACAACGATTTTCTTTATTTTCCAGTTCTCCTTTTGTAATCCTTTCTCACTCAAAGATTTCTTTTTCCCTTTCCGATTCCCTTATGGTAGAAGTCCTCAGGCTATGAATGGCCCACGTCAGCATCGATGACCATAGTCGTTCAGACGCCATTTTACATTTACCAATCAGACCAACTACATGATCTTCATTCCAAGCTAAACTATACCAAAATATGATTCTCAGCATAGTCATTTTAACAAAGCACCTTATCAACGCATCAAGACTTCTGCACATTAAGCTTGTTAAATTACCAGCTTCGCTAAATCCTCTGTCTATATGAACTTATTTCGTCTCGGATGATGACTGGATTTATAGCTCGGGATACGACATGAATATAAAATCATTATTACCATCTTCAGTGCGATGGTCCACCTTATCAGTCTCGGGAGTTTTCTTGATTCTTGACTCAGTCATACATTCGGTGGTGACATTTATCCAGAGCTCGTGAGTTGAATAAAACGGGGGAACTATGGTCTCTGTGGTTAACTTACCAAAGACTGGGATATAACAGGCCTACCTCACTTTGGTGGAAACTCTTAACAAGAAGGAAGTGAAGTTTTTGGAAGGGGTTTAAGAAATTTACGATTTTACAAACATCGCGACTAGCACCACCAAAATCTGTGAACGGATACGTCGGTAATCGTCCATTTTCCCACCTTATCTACGAGTATGAGGTAATCAACACCGGCTCAGATGTTCTATGGTTGCCAAACACTAAACCTTCGGAAATGACTAAGATCTACAATTTTCAAACATTCACTAACGCAAAGGGAAGAGATATTTCACGTACAAAAAACCACCAACTTCGAATGTTCAGTGCCCTACCGAACTATTATAGAATGTTTTGCACGCGAAAAGCGATTCGTTAATAATCAGTTTATTCTACTTTCCATTTTATAGGTCATGCTGGCATACAAAGAAAAATGGCAGAGTAACACGGCTTATGGATCCTGGGTCCGACCAGGATCGGGAACGTCACCTGTCAGGCAATAAATGAAGTGAATTATCCAAAGCCATTAAAAAGTACGTGGCACAGTTGATTACCCCAACAATCTCCCGCATAAAAACTTTCTTTATCTTAAGGAGACATTAACTTTATTATTATAAACACGATAAAACCTATATGGATAAAATAGGATAAAAATATGCCATGTATTTTCTTTCCTTATATAAATATGAAAAAGATGATATTCTTTGCACATAGTTTAGTAAAATTAGGGTTGTCAGTTTGAACGGAAAGAGAAAACTTAAGCCACAAGTTTTTTCAGCCATAAGCTATAGTATGTGCACTCATTCTTGTATATCAGAGAAGACTTGAAGTGAGAATGAAGATGGCTATCACCTATGTATGGAATAATCCTTGTACAGAGTTCCATAAATTTAAATGAAAAACTCAACCTTTCATGATCAAAAGGTTCCCATTGAAGGACGCGAACCTTTTGCACATGACCAGCAAAAGAGCACTTCATGAAAAGGTTAAAATTCCCCGATAACAAATTCCAATAGATCCAAATTTTCGTTGTAAAGTTCAGCTAGCCCTTGCAATATACTGTAGGGCTAAATTTTGGAATTTTCAATGTACTAAGAATTTTTCTTATTCTGGGGTACATTTGCACTTAACTGAAGGAAGTCGATGAGCAAGGACATTACTGAACGTATTTACGAAAGATGCACAGCCGCAAAAATAAAAACAAACAATCTAACTTTTATCCTATAATACTTAGTCAAAAAGATATTTTCCACTGGAACTGAGGATATTATCCACTTATTTTCAACATCGTACTTTGCCATTTATTGAAAGTTTTCATTATTCGTCACAGAGATGCATATTACAAGAGAAATACACCGATTTCATGTAACCATAACCAGTAAATGAAATTTGATGAATGTAAATTTTTAAATTCATACCACGTGAACATTTCTTAAATACAAAGTTTGATCAATTTTATTGAGTCAATAAACAGTTATTCAAAGCGCAGCCCAATTTTGTTAACCTTGTACCTCTTCAGTAATTTCTAATTTTTAAATCATTTATTTTCTGTAACCTATGCCACTTCACCAGTTGGCCACTGTTACTCACCCTTTCCAAAAACAAGCGGGCCAGACACCACGAAATCGAAGACCAAAGCACTTTAGATATATCAATAAAAGCTTGTCTGTATATGAAAAACGTTTTCTATATTACACTCTTGTTTCAGAAACAACGAGTCATCGTAATAATTTATTTCAAATTGTAACCAATTAATTTTCTTCAGACACCACGGCTTTTATTCTCTTATCTGTACCAGCTCCATTTTCCAGATACTTTCCAGTATTCAGTACGTCACCCTTTATCCAAACATTCATCTTAATATTCACATGTACTTGCCAAATACGAATAGTTTGCTTCATGCTATACTTTTTCTTCAGTACTCCTGTTCTTCTATTCAAATTCTCCCATTTACTTTTCCTTCAATCTTTCTTCGTTACGCTTCCCACTTTCCCCTTTTTCTCGCTCCATCCCCCGTCGCGGTTTCCTCCCCCTTTCCTCTGTCCTCGTCTCGGCCCTCGTCGTCGTCGTCGTCCTTCGTCCTTCGTCCTTCGTCGTGTGCACCATCACCATCACCATCAACACCACCACCACAACAGTCCAGTGGAGGCATGAAATAATTGCGCCGGGGGGAGTCCATCCGGCCGAGCACCGTATCTCCAAGAAATTTAATTTCCTTTTTCAAATTTTACAACATTTCCGCTTGAATTTGAGAAATCCAAGGGGACACAAGTTCAGAGGCGGGACACGACACACACCGACAAGATATCATTATTATATTTGGTGCAGAAAGAAGAAGAAGAAGAAGAAGAAGAAGACGCCGCTGCTGCTGCTGCTGCTAGCCGTAGTCCGAGGCTAGTATTGAGTTTTCCCCTAATACTGTACAGCAAGGGCCCGCTTAGTAGACCCTCTAAACTGGATAAGGACGTGGTGGCGTTCCTTTTCACCGGACGTGCGTTTATCCGACGGTTATCGACAAGCCGATGCAAGAACAATTCTGCGGAGGGGGGCTGCGCATCGTCCAGGAAAAAGGGGAAGTCCAAGCGATTCTGATTAATGGGGCTGTGTTTGCTATAGTGAGTTTTTGAAATGTTGGTAATTTGATTTTCTCCGCGACGCTGGCCTCTCCCGACGGACCAAAGAATTTTTCCTTTTGACCAGTTGGCGTCATTACTAAACATGAAAAATTTACATTCTGCCTGAAAGCCTGGGCGATATGAAATGAAAATATAAGCTACCAGACACGTTGGAAGCCTTGTAAGGGGCTGTTTATTGAAATCTTTTAGATGGCTCTATATAGCCACCAGGAGAGACCAGAGATAAGTCAGAGTGAATGAAATCATTCTTACATACAGTATGTACGCTCACGCACACACGTACACACACACACATATACATAAATATATATATGTGTGTCTCCGCGTTTGTCTTTGGGAAGTGTCATCTTTCTGGTGTACAATATTTCTTCACACTGGCTGTAACTTGATTATATCAACCATTATTATCAAATTCTCAATAGCTTGGGAATAGCTTTTAGGGAACTCTATATGATAAGGGCGCCCACCATGACCGGGATTCGAACCAATGCCTTTTACTAATGGTATGCAAGAGATAGAACTCAATACTAATGGACTACATACTAATGGACTACTTGTATGTATATATATATATATATATATATATATATATATATATATATATATATATATATATATATATATATATATATATATATATATATATATATATATATATATATTGTTACGAATGTCCAAGGGATAATTACTTGACAGTAAGAAGTATCATCTTAAAGTGATTGATACCTAAATCGTGATGAGTTTATGTCTGTTAATGGCAGCTCCACAGGGAACTTTGTCTTCCCTTATGCTCGCTGCTTGACGCCAAGAAGGTACGACGGTCACCTGGCAGTCAATTAAACAGAGAGAAGGGTTAGGCTTAACCATTTGGGGGAATGAAGGACAGAGTTTATGATGGGACGAGTGGAAACCCACAATTCTAGTAATTAAAACAATATATATATATATATATATATATATATATATATATATATATATATATATATATATAATATTATACATTATATTAGAGGAGACTAAGAATTATCAGGACATAACACTACTTAAAATGCTATGTAAGGGACAGATAGTGTGTGGGAATAAGACTAGTAAGTTTGTATGTGGATGAAGTGTTTGTTATGAGACAATTAGGTAAAAGGTCAAGGAAACAAGTAAAAAATGCACGGCGCAATCGAGTTTTCTGTGCATCGTATACTAAAAGCAACTGAAAATAGACATATCTTTCGGTGGTCTCGGTATAATGCTGTATGAGCCACGGCCCATGAAACTTTAACCAAAGCCCGGTGGTGGCGTATCCTATATCGTTGCCAGATGCACGATCATGGCTAACTTTAACCTTAAATAAAATAAAAACTGCTGACGGTAGAGGGCTGCAATTTGGTATGTTTGATGACTGGAGTGTGGATGATCAATATACCAATTTGCAGCCCTCTAACCCCAGTATTTTTTAAGATCTGAGGGTGGACAGAAAAGGTGCGGACGAACAGACAAAGCCAGCACAATAGTTTTCCTTTCAGAAAACTAAAAGCTGTATGTGGCAGATATTGTGGAATAAGTGTGGGATAAGAACGTAGGTTGAGAATGAATTGTGGAATGGCTGAAGTCTGCAGACCAGATAGTACACTAACGGGATATAATGGATGAGATGTTTACAGACTATAGTTTGCAAGAGGAGAAAGTTGAGAGGAAATGTGAGCAAGAATAAAGTCAAGACTAAATAGAAAAAAGGAAGACGGAGCAAGGATTATTAGTATAGATGATGACAGAATTTGAAGCAGTAGATTCCAGTGTGGGTTTGAGGGAAAATATACTGCATAATGATACGATAAGAGAAGAGGAGAGGCACATAACAGATGAAGTAAGGAAGGTGGCTCATGCTCAGGACTAGATTAGCAAGAAGCTTTGGACATCTATGGAACAGAAGGTTGGAATTAACTGACCGTCGGGCCAGCTCTCCATGGAAATGAAGTATAGATGTAGAGTGCAAATGAAAAAGGTTGAATAGAGTTGAATTGTATCCACAGACAATGAGCTACATGAAGAACTGGAAGGGGAAGGACTCTGGAGTTATATGGATGAAGTACAAGGTTAGATTAAGTGAAAATACTGATCAAGATGTTTTGCTTGTAACAAAGGCATAAAGGATGACAGGCTGGTGAAGAGAGTGCCCAGTTCAGAAGTTCAGGGTAGGCGGAGGTAAGGAAGACTCAGAAAGGGCTGAATAGATTGTAAAGAACTTTAATATTCCTTAAGCAAGAGAGCAGTACACAACAGAGATGAATGGTACAGTGTTCAAAGAGGTTTGACAAGCTACTGATGAAACTTCTATGTATTCATGTGAAGTGGCTTATGTTGTGGAAGTTTTCTGAACAAAGAGTTCCTCATCAATTCAGTAGTTGAAGAATGAATGTGGCATAGATAGTGTTCTTGTCTTTTATTCGGGAGCGATTCAACGTTTGGGAAAGACTTAAAATATTTAAAATAAAATATGCATTTTTATACAGAAGCAAGTATTTCAAGGGATATATATATATATATATATATATATATATATATATATATATATATATATAAATCATTAATATCTCATTAACATCCAATTTATTTTACCTTACGGATTACTAACACCTGAAAAGCAATTATGTAAATTACTTTAGGAATAACTAACAACCAAAGTTACTTATAGTATTTGTGCATGTACTCTGACCAGGTTTCGAATCTACACTCTTGGGGTTACCAATATATAAAATTAAGTTCAAATCCTACTTAGGATAGATGAACTTATTAAACCAAATTCCCTTTAGACCTATGCTATTCCCAGGGTAAAGTGAATTCGAACTTAATTTGTCATTTGTGATCTAATGTAAAGTCCCTCGGTGGGAAGGATTGCCCCCAAATGGAAACAGCCAACTCTCTGATGCTGATGGCAACTACATTCTTTTAACCTGTTGGGTATACCAGGAAAGGAAAAAATCGCATTCTCGCGACTCGGCGTGGTGCGCGAGGGATATGGTTTAACAGCCCCATACCCCATTCTCATATTGCAAAGATGAAAATCGAAAAACTCTGCAAGAATAAAAACTAAGTCTTGGGATTCTGATTTTTGCATAACTTGTGCTAAGCAGTAGACATCTATAGTAACTTATCTATTTAAGAAGAGAATACGAATGTTTTCGTGCTTAGGGACATGCAAGTGGGTAAGTGTTGCGTCTGAGTACTCAGTAGCTGCAAGGTGAAGAGCCGGGGAGGTGGTGTTGCTTGTGGTGCCAGAAAGGCTCTGGGGTGGGGTGCAAAATTACAAAGGTCTTAGCTGCAGGACTGTATGGGTAACACTAAGCGTGGGAAAAGTTGTAATTGTGAAAGCATAAGGCCAGAAACGAAAAAGAGTGAAAGTGTTTTTGATTAAGTGTGAATCTGCGCCTGGAGGATCTTTTAATCCTTATAACATGAAAATGGGGCTTTGCTAAATAACTTAAATGCAAAAGTAGGGGACAGGGAAAGAAGCAGCAATGCTGGTAGGTAATGAGTTCCTGAATTTCTGGGAATGGAGTAAATGTTGTGGAAATGTGTTTGAGAAGGGGACTGATTGTTGGGAATACATGGTTCACTAAAAAGAATTTTCATAATTACACTTGGGAAAGAGAAAGTTGTCATAAAGTGTCTGCTAATGTGTATGAGTACAGAGTAGAAGGAAGTGTAAGTTGATGGCTGCAATGACTGGAGGTATATCCGTTCATTATTTGCAAGAATAATAAGAAGGTATGAAAAATCCGAAGATTTTCATTTAAATTCTGAGATGCTGGGAGAGGTCACTGTAAGGTCACCAAAGGTCACTGCTGGCCTACTGATCATGTAAGGTTGTATTGTCAGCGGGATTGAGTAACCATGCAAAATTTCAAGCCCATCAGACGAAGGGAACGGGTCGAAAATTGAGTTCCAAGTTTTGACCCAAACAGAGAGACAGATGCAGAAGTCAAGTTATATAAAAGTATATATGAAAAGGACAGTAATGCATCAAGAGGTGAGGATATCCTGAACCTAAGCTTACGTAGTTGGTTGCTCGATTATTTTAAAGAAACAAAAGAAAAAATTTCTTGTGCTTTTCCCTGTACTGGATACACTTTAGTTTTGATAAAGTTGATTTGTATATGTACTTGCGAGTCAGGACTGTCAAGAGGTTCGAACTGCCTCTGCAAGAAGGTGAGAATGTACAAGGTATTACTGAGCCACCTCTCCTTTATGGAAGTGAAATATGGATGTTAAACAGGAAGAGAGAAGTAAGGTTAAAACCTTTTATATTAACTCTGTGCGTCTCATATGTGGCAGAGGAAGGATCGAAATCTTGAGAAATTTAAGCGCTAAAAGTATTTTGAGATGGTTTGGTCACAAGGAGAGATTTTAAGTCGTCAGGTTGTGGAAAGTGTAAACCATAGGTCTCAGGGGGGGTTGGGGAAGGCCCAAAAAGTACTGGATATATAGTGCGAAAGAGTTACTGGAAAGAAAGAGCCTTAGTTCCACGAAGTACGCGAGTGCCTCAAAGGTAAAGGTGAACGGCGCAGAGCGTGCATGGGGATCGATGTGCAACTGATGATTCTTCTTACTAGGTGTACGAAACCGCTAATGTGGGAGTTTTCACCCAAGATTCACAAGCTAAAGTATGTCAATGGCAGTGACTGTCGAGTTCTTTTGCCACTGGAACCACCCATGTTTGGGAAAAGGCCAGGTGATTTTTTACATACATGCACACACGTGTATATATATATATATATATATATATATATATATATATATATATATATATATATATATATATATATATATATATCATCCGGCAGAGCTGGTTAAGATCAAATCGCCCGTCACGTTTCTCGTTACAAAACTAAAACAAGACACGGTGACGAAAGGTAAGCGAAACACTAAAAATGTAATACGAGATGCATCCGCCTTCCAAATGGTTACCATTTCGTTACAATATTTAGAAAGGGTATATGCATCAAGTTTTGCTAGATGGTTAAACATTGAAGAACTAAACTTAAAGTCTTTTATGGCTCTTTGCATTCAAGACTCTCTCTCTCTCTCTCTCTCTCTCTCTCTCTCTCTCTCTCTCTCTCTCTCTCTCTCTCCCCGTGTCCTTTCCGTTCTCCTTTAAAACCATTGACTACAGGTAGAGACAGTCCTTTCAATTATCGGAGAAAAAAAGGAAGGAGAAGAATGTGGTCAGTGGCCGATGTCAAATCAATAGCTGTGGTCACTGTTGTCATAAGAGAGGTGAAGTTACCAAGGGCCAAAATACATAGGCAGGAAAAGCGACGGATAAATGCAACCTGCCGCTGCCAAGGCATGTTTAATGCTTATTTATTACCGGTCAGAAAAAAGGAAAGACTAATTAAAATGTAATAGTAAACATGAAACATTCTCGTACCGGTCTTATCTTTATGAAATGAATCGTTTAAATGTTTCGTGCGCAAAACTCAACGGCTCTACAACGATCGAGCAAGTAGCACGGGTGAGATTGTTGTGTTTGATTCCATAACAACAAACTCACCTTATTAAACACAAACACAAAATTTATGGTGAATAAAACAAATCTCAAAAGAATGCATACCAGTTGAAGAGAGTTAGCAGTTTTTAGCATCAACATATAAAACACTAAAATTACCTTAGGATGAAATTAGTTTCGAAGAAATATGCGGTTTTATGATACGGAAACATAACTAAGGGGGAATTAAAAGTGCATCTGGATACAAGACTAGACAAGCAACACGATCTCTCATTTGTCTACCAAATAACGAAAACCTCTAAGACATTTAATGAAAAAGAAATGATTTTCTAAGGAATTTTCATTAATCTTTTTTTTTAAGATTTCAGCGCGATACATTATCTCCTATACAAAGTCAACAACATTCAATCACAAAAAAAAAAGAAAACTAGAATATACATGGATATGAAGGAGCATATTGGCAAGGAAAAGTTCGACCAGAAAGGTAAATATCAATTTGCAACTGACCATAGCAACGCAGCATTCTTCTCAAGTAAACAAGTCAGTTGAGGAAACTCTAAGGAAACGAAGGCACCATCCATTGTGCTTCTTACTTGGCTGTTACGTTCATCTCACCGACAGCAGCATAAACCCAGACCTAAGAACTGCGCCCTCCTTAGTTAATAAGTTAAATGGTTGCGAGGAAATTTTTAAGGATGAGATACCTTTCTCCATCCGTCCTCCTGCTGGTGGCGCTGCAGGAGGGAAGAGGAGCAGACTAAAACCGCCCCCCTGCTCCTGCTCTTCCTTTCCTAGAGGCAACGCTAACCCAGAACACTTTGCGACATCAAGTTTTCAATAACCTGTGCGTGTTTAAGATGTCGAGAAAATGAAATGAAAAAGCGGAATGAAAATGAAATGAAAATTCTTCGCCTAGGATGGACGGCTGCTTTCGTCGGGCCAAGGGGAAATGGGGCGCATGTAAATCAACTTTATTTTAGCAGTAGACGCCCTTAGGAACATCGGGCGCAAGAGCTCATTTAGCTGGAATCTCCAGGATAACGTTTAAGCCCATTTTGGTATGCAGAGTCCAGGGTTCAATCAAGAGTCGCGGACTTGTAATATTTTAGAGCTTTGGACGAGGTGCCAAGGATTCGAAGGGGCCAGAAATGGGAGTGGGTGAATAAAGGGGCCGGAGGAGGGAGGAAGGGGGAAGGAGGAGGAGGAAATGGATTGAGGGGGGAGAGCAGAGATGTCGGTAGGGTGAGAGGGAAGGGGGAGATGGGGCAATAGTAAAAAAAAAAAAAGGGGGGGGCAGACGAGGAAAAGGAAAATGAGGAGTGACAAAGGTTAAGGAAAAAATCTCCTGAAATACGAGTGGAATTCCGACCCGAAATAATGAGTTTAGAGAAGACACAAAGAGATCAACATAAAATTCTTAAGGGAACGAGTTTTTCTTTCTCAGGAAGGATCACGATTCAACTGCGTATGTCTCACATGCGATGTATACCGTACATAAAATGAACGAAGTATCCAGTAAAAATTCAACTACGAAATAACCGTCGCCGGAAGGTTTCGCCTTCACTTAACTACCACAACACACATGCATGAACTGTAAAGAAGGCAAGATGAAAGCTAATGATCAAACAGGCCTTATACCAAAAGATGCTGAAGTAGAAAACCTGTCTGAAACCCCTGCAGTCTTCGGTCGAAAAAATGAGTAGGGATTCTTGCAAATCAAAGAATGGTTGTAAGGTGACTGAATGTGCACAGAGGGTAATTCAAAGTGTCATAGAATGAAAGTGCCAGGGTGTTAGGGTTAAGGCCGAGATGTTAAATATGGCGATGAGGGTGGGTGTAACTTTGTTGCTGACCAGGTTGTGTGAATGAAGTTCAAACGAGGTTGTGTTTTCTGACTGCAACTAAACAGTGGAGTTATCAGACAAGTCAGGAAAGTACAAATGATGTAGGAGCAAGTTTGTGGGATATTCTTAGATGAGCCGTTATGAATGGTGTGTGTTGTACTGACGTTCCCAGCTTATACAGATTATTGTAACCAAAAACTGCAGAGACGGGAAACAAAAACGGAAAGTGTCCGAGTGGAAGAAGTCGATAGCGTATGCCAGCAAAAGCAAGCGTCGTCAATTCGTCAACTGTTCCGCAAAAGACTGCTTTTATCCAGTTCCAGGAGAGTCCGGGTGACTCCCGAAAAACATGAGGGAACGCGGATGATGAAAGATGGGGAAATACATGTACGTTTGAATATTAGAGGAATGGAATTACTTGATAATTACTTGATAAAAAAAAGATAAGAGTAAACGTCATGGATAATGGCATAATGAGACAAGAGCTGAATCACTGAATATGCGAAACATGGAAGTCGGGGTCTGGAAAAATTGATCAGTGTATAGGGAAGTAAAATTTGAAATGTATGAGGGGTTATAGAGCCTTCACTTTTTTTTTTTATAGAAATGAACACGGGTCGCTGAAAATGAATGATTTCCTTTCAACATCAACAACCGGCTTCCTGTGAAAGATCTGGCTGCGATGATGTCTGCAAGTTTATGTATAGGGCGAATGCTGAAACTGTGGCAAATATAGAAACTGGAAGATGATATGGCAAAATAAAAAGAAAAAAAAAAAACCTCAATGAGAAATAAAATGCATAGTTTCAACTGGCTGGTCAACATGGAAGGAAAGAAGGGAAAGGGATGCCCAAAAATTTGTAACACTTTAGAAGCCTTTGCAAAGCCTGGCAAAGAAGTTGGGCACAAACAGTCTCAGCACTCAGCAAGGCGCTAGTGTAGTTGATTTCTGATAAACCATTCGATCTTTCGTCATCAGTGTTTTGTAAATTCTTGCTGGATAGCATAAAATTGGATTTCCATGATAATGTTAATTCTACTGATAATATAAAATAGTTCACATTTGTTATTTCATGGTAAACGCATATATTCATGATCTTTCAATTAAAATGCCATAAGGAAAAATAAGTACCACCTCTACGAGAGACATTACTATGAAAGCAGAGCAGATATCCGGGAACTGAGTGTCGAATGCACACTCTGAGGATGTAGGAGATAGGCAGAAGACACAATAACTCTCCCAGACCACAGAGTAACAAAGGGGCTACATGAATGTGAGGTGGGGCTGATGAAGATGGTAAAGAAAAGGGGAGAGAGAGAGAGAGAGAGAGAGAGAGAGAGAGAGAGAGAGAGACTACTGGTCGAAGAATGCCTTGGTTCATCATGCCCTTCCTAGGTTATTAAATTCCTTTATACAGCAACGACAGAGAGAGAGAGAGAGAGAGAGAGAGAGAGAGAGAGAGAGAGAGAGAGAAGAGAGAGAGAGAGACAGAATGGGTAATTGAATTATGTCCTTCTATGGTAATTCATTTTCTTAGCGAGATGCATTTTCATTACTGGCCTCACGGGGGGAGAGAGAGAGAGAGAGAGAGAGAGAGAGAGAGAGAGAGAGAGAGAGAGAGAGCTCTTCAATGCCATTTTAAAATAATCCCCTTCTCCAAGAAGATGCAATAGCGCCTCCCCATTAGCTTAATAGGCAAGAGGCTTTTACCCAGAGACGCCTGCATTATCATTAAAGCCCGCTGGATCTGGAGAACGCTGCCCACGCTCGGATTCATTACACGTCTCTCTGAAATTTTGCAAACATGAAATGCGACGCACAAACCGAATTCGCGAAAAATATATGTTTTCCTTTTGACGCGTACTCGTGGCATTATTTCATATATTTTCAAAAGAATAAATAATGAGGGTTTTAGAAATTTCTGTCTAACAAATTTCCGCTGTCATCTTTTATTTATATTTTTTTTATAAAGATTATAATTAAATGCTCTATATATTTCTTTCACAAAGCCTAGAGGCGACGTTTAATATCGGAAAATCGAGGGAAAGCAAAGAATGGTATTGCGTAAGTTTTTGAATATTCAAGGAGCCCTTAACAAAAATATTCATTTCTTTAAAACGACAAGAAATGGAGCATCAACAACACATTTTGCGGATGGACGCACAAAATTTTCATATTCCACAACACCAACACGAGAAGCAATTCACTCCTAGTAACTACAGGGGTCCGGCGTTGATTCACACTGTCCACTGACACTATTTATTGGAAAATATATATACTGCACCAGTTTCGCTTCGTATTACATATGCTCTAATATAAGAGTTCATAGAACTGCTAACGTAAAACTCTTCATAAAATGTTCATGGGAATGTCAAATATTCACGTCAGCAACCTTGTTCCGTTCTGTAGATTCAAAAATAGACGTTTCTCAACGGTGAAGTTTTACACGAGCTTCTAGGAATGGTAGTGGTCATCCACGATATGTACAAAAAAAGGTTTATGTATGAGTGTATGTATGTATATACACATATATGTATATGTGTATGTATATATACATATATATGTATATATAAATAAAGATAAAATCCACGAGGGTAACGGAAACACTGGAGTGCTGAAAGGCCTTTCGACACTAGTCCTTTACTTAGTGTCGAAAGGCCTCGCAGCACTCCAGTGTTTCCGTTCTTCTTGGATTTTATCTTTATTTATATATTCATCACGTTCCATATTTTCGTGATTCAGTTATACATATATGTATATATATATACATATACATATACACTAGGGATATTTTGCGCCTTCGGATGGATGTGCATGGTCATTATCTCCTCCCATATGGCTGCCCCTATTTTGCACTCGGAATAGTACTCATGAAATTGGGAGGACCAAAACTGTGCACCTCATGGACTATGCGTACATAGAGGCAGGCCCTAAAATTCCACGTGTGTCTTTTTTTGTCTTATTTGCTAAACCGATATTCGAACTGTGAACTGTGACAAACCGCAGCTTTTCATAAATTACCTCTTACAGTTTGGGGGGTGATTAGGCATTAGCAAAATCTTATAATAATCTTTTCAAAGATAAGAGTGAAGACATATGTCCAAAAGTAATATATAATGAACTAAACTGTAACTTGATTACGTGTTCTTTGATATGCATGCGTAAGGCATAAGTAGTTCATACAATCACATTACTAATTATACAGCTTATAATGAATGAATCTTTACAGTTCAAAACATTATGAACTGTACTGCTATAAGCGTTGCGGACAACCATTTCATTTCTGACATAAAGGATAACTTTTTATGAAGTCTACATTATTGTTTATTTAAACCGAATTTGACTTCAGTAAACACAATTCTGGGTCATTCATAAGAATTTTCCACCGAGTGCAACATGGCCAGTCAGCTAGTAAACATACATTCATACATACATACATACATATACACACACAAACACACACACGGTGAAGATCTTGATGTCTTAAAGATGTTCCATACATAACACAGTTAAAATGAAGGTTTGCGTCATTCTGGAAATATAAAAGACCAATTTTTCTTCTAAGCAAATATCACGGCATGGGCTTTCCATGTTTTTCTTTATAAAACCGAAAATATGCTTCAACTGTTTTTCAAAGTTTTAACTTTTGACACAGTAAAAACAGTGAGTAGCACTGAACTCTTGCTTCTCTCGCTGAAGACAGAATGATTCTCCTCTATAACTTAATGTGAATTACTTGAATGCTTAATTCGTACCCAAAAGCTACACAATTTAATCCATTCAGAATGACGCTTCATATGTATGGAGTTACTGAAAATATTTTCTGTTTTTATGCTGAAGGAAAGAAGAAAATCCAACCGTCTTCTTTAAAGAGATAGAGAATAGGTTTAATTGCATCAGCGAAATATGTTATAAACTCCTTAAATATCAATGTTACCTACTAAACAATAAAATTTTGAAATTTTACTTTTGTCCCAAATCCTATGATGACTCTTACATTAAATTAGCGTCACTGGGTAGTTGAGAAAGGGGAAGATGATTCCAGACATCACAAATTAGCTCAGTATTCCAAGCTATCTTCAAACATTCGTTTTTCAATTGCACTTGCCATGAGAGCCAATGACGATAGCTTCTTCATGACTTACCTCATGTATATGACTTTCATTATATATATATATATATATATATATATATATATATATATATATATATATATATATATATATATATATATATGTATATGTATCTAAAAGGCTAAAACTACGTACATACATGAGGTGACGTTCCATCATGAATATTAAGGGTTCAAAAATTTTGAAACTGGAAAAGATAAACCCGTGTACGAAGACCCTTATAAAAATGCAACCTATGACTACAAACAGCAAAACCTATTACGGGCTGCTCTATGAGCAAGAGCCCGTGCTGGCATAAGGCCAGCTTAATAAAAAAAAAAAAAAAGCAAAATCTAGCGCAGTTTTCTTTCCATGCATGCAAAGGCAATAGCTAATTTATCCGTACTGAACGATTTATTGCGAAACCACTAATAACCGCAGAGATATCACCCCTGAATTATTTATGACGAAATTATTAAAAGCCACAGAGAGAGAGAGAGAGAGAGAGAGAGAGAGAGAGAGATAATCCTCTGCTAGGGGCCTCCAGAAACAGAATTACGTCGGCACCAAATTCACGATTGTCACTTGCAAATGAGAAACCCCATAAAGATGGACACAATGAAATTAGAAGTGAATTCAATCGAGGACGAAGATCGGTGGCTCTAACTCGCTCGCCGGACACTAAGGGTAATTGTACGGAGCCGCCCGGCTCTCTTTGCATACAATTTCGGGGATGGGGGAGAGAGAGAGAGAGAGAGAGAGAGAGAGAGAGAGAGAGAGAGAGAGAGAGAGAATTCATATTCTATTAAAATGTCGTTCAGAAAAGACGATACGGATATCTAAACTCAATGGACACTGTGAGCCTTAACAGGATAAATTCAAAGCATTAGATCACGGTAAGGATTTGATAAAATAAAATACCGGTTGTGATTCACACTGGAAGAATAAATGTCATTTATTCTTTTTAATGAAAAGTGTTCATTCTTTCAGGTTATCTGACAGGCATTCTTATCATCACTCAACAATCATTCAATCAGAACTATAATTCCACCAGCATTAGAGCATCTGCTGTCTACAGTTGATATTCAGTTACTGTACCATGCAAGTGGCATGACTAATCCATACAAGAAGCAAATAACCGCCTACGTCGTGTAAAATCATTGACAGTGGTACAGTTTAGGAGTTTTCGAAGACACAAAAAGTCGATCAATTATTTACGGCCGCCCTAGAATTGATACAAGGAAGCACGAGATATGTCTACAATTCCTTCTCATTTTCGTTTCTCGTAAAATTCCATGCAAAAGATGAGACTTTAAGCAATTTCCGCGTTCGTACTTAGAAACAGACCAAATGTCTACACGCGGATTAAAATTTCGTCTATGTGCCTGTGGCCTAATTTAACACTTGGTTCGCTTTTCGCAGAAGATTTTATTGTTCCCAGTTGTTCAACAAGTCTTTTTTTTTTGGGAACATTTGTATTTCCATTCATCTTTAAATTACCTTGGCATACTACTCAAGTTATTTCAACGCAAAAAAAAAAAGGTGCAAACTATCTGTTCATTTCAATGTTAGGGGGAAAAATATGTCTATGGCTATGTTTAGCAATGCTGGAAATTTTGTATGAACTGACATCAGTTATTAAAGAGAAAATGCATCGAATAATGGTAGGCTGGAAGAAGAGATTATTTCCTGAATAACTGAAGCAAGAAAGGTCGATGTAAAAAAAAAAAAAAAAAAAAAAAAAAAATTTGATAAAGATGAGTTGTTTTGGAGGACAAAATGGGAATATATAATGGGACTGTTCAATCAACTCTGTTTTGTGAAAGTGAAGTGTTAATTAGTGCCATCGTGTTCAAGCTGTAGGGGTAATTCGAATGAAATGCTGCTAACTGGTGCACAAGTGGGTCAGAAGTTATGTGAAACTCGTGGCATGTCAGACTGCAGCCTGCCCAGGATATACCTCAGGTACAGAAGTACTTAGGTTCCAACCTCTTTCATGACCTGTGTGGGTCAGTTGGTAGCGTCCTGGCCTTTCATTTGAGTGACCGGGGTTTGATCCAGATGTGTGTCAGAAATTCATATATATATATATATATATATATATATATATATATATATATATATATATATATATATATATATATATATCAGTGTGAGGTGGACCAGGGAAACCAGTTAACTCTAGCATATTTCTTTATTCCCAACGTTTCGTAATAATTTCTCTATTACATCTTCAGGGATCTGTTGAATAATGAACAGATTACTTAAAAAGTTACTGTAAAAGCTTTAAAAATCATAAGAAAATAAAAAAATTAAAAATAAAATTCACCAACTACAATACAATACAGCTAAAAATAACACAGAACAAAAAACCACTAACCAACCTTAGGTGGAGAGAAAACGACAGAATGATTATAGACAGAGTTAACTCAGGTACAGTTGTGTAGAGGAGGTTTGGGTATTTAACTGGGGACTAGTTGTTTGATAAACAATGACTCAAGTATTGGCAATTCGAGAGAATTTGCTGTTTGGCCTATTATGCTGAAGTCATTTCTTTCAATATGGATTTTGCAGATTTTAGAATGAGCTCTGATATTAGAATGTTCTGGATTGGAGAGCCTACAACCAGTACGAAAACTTATTCCCCGATGGGAGTCGATTCTGACCCTCAGTAACCTCCTCGTGGATCCGACATATGTCCCAGAGTTACACTTAGGGCAAGTATATTTATAAACCACGTTAGAGGATAAAAAAGGGCTTAATCGATCCTTGTAGTTAAAAAACGAACCTATTGTTAGAGGATTTTTGGGAATTAATTTTAAATTAATCGCACCATAACGTGGTGTATAAATATACTTGCCCTAAGTGTAACTCTGGGACATATGTCGGATCCACGAGGAGGTTACTGAGGTCAGAATCGACTCCCATCGGGGGAATAAGTTTTCGTACTGGTTGTAGGCTCTCCAATCCAGAACATTCTAATATCAGAGCTCATTCTAAAATCTGCAAAATCCATATTGAAAGAAATGACTTCAGCATAATAGGCCAAACAGCAAATTCTCTCGAATTGCCAATACTTGAGTCATTGTTTATCAAACAACTAGTCCCCAGTTAAATACCCAAACCTCCTCTACACAACTGTACCTGAGTTAACTCTGTCTATAATCATTCTGTCGTTTTCTCTCCACCTAAGGTTGGTTAGCTTTTTTGTTCTGTGTTATTTTTAGCTGTATTGTATTGTAGTTGGTGAATTTTATTTTTAATTTTTTTTATTTTCTTATGATTTTTAAAAGCTTTTACAGTAACTTTTTTTAAGTAATCTGTTCATTATTCAACAGATCCCTGAAGATGTAATAGAGAAATTATTACGAAACGTTGGGAATAAAGAAATATGCTAGAGTTAACTGGTTTCCCTGGTCCACCCTCACTCTGATATGCCCTGCTGGTCGTCGCCTATCCTTGCTTTTGATATATATATATATATACATATATATATATATACATATATATATATATATATATATATATATATATATATATATACATACATACATACATATATATATATATATATATATATATATATATATATATATATATATATATATATACATATGAAGTTGAAAAAACATATATTTTTGTGCTTTGATATGCCAAGTTAACCCATTTTAACTGTTTTTCCGGAGGAGAAACTTCTGTTAAAGAAAATAATTCAGCAGACAGTATTACACAGGTTTAGAGCATGAAAGTGAAGAAAAACAAAATAATAATCTGTCACCTGGAGTTGGGTCAGAAATTATACCAGCAATTAATCAACTTCAACGAGGCACAATAAGAGTTTATATTTTTTAAGATATGTTATTTTTCATTTAGAATCGGCTTTTCAATGTCATCGTTTTTTCAATAGGACAGAGCTTTTGACCTTATATACAGAAGAGAAGTTCTTCATTGGAGGGGTGGATAAAGCTCTCTGCTACCACGCTGTTGGCCCAGCGTTCGGCTCTCCGACCGGCCAATGAAGAATTAGAGGAATTTATTTCTGGTGATAGAAATTCATTTCTCGTCATAATGTGGTTCTGATTCCACAGAAGGCTGTAGGTCCCGTTGCTAGGTAACCAGTTGGTTCTTAGCCACGTAAAATAAATCTAATCCTTCGGGCCAGCCCTAGGATAGCTGTTAATCAGCTCAGTGGTCTGGTTAAACTAAGATATACTTAACTTTACATACAGAAAAAACTGAAGAATCAAACAAATTTCAGCGTTAACGTCCAATGAACGTGCTTGCATGAACCAATTTTTTTTTTATGTTGAAATGCATATAAAGAAGAAATGTCATGTAAGTAACCTGCATGCAACCCATATTCCTTAAATTTTCACTTGGCAATTCGACCCACATATTGAAGTCCGTCCCTCTCTAACCAATGACACCCACACACTACGTAAAAAACTAAGGCAAAGAAATAAGTGGCAAATCACTCACTAATTTTTTTATAAAAACTTTAAAATTCAGAACTCTGAAAATCATATAAACGAGAATTGAACGAAATAATCGTATATGTAGTATTCTTTCCATCTCTCAAAAAGATCAAGATCAGCGCTGCTCTTTAGTAAGTAGTGCTAGGCCGGAATGACAGCTTCGGTAGCAATATAATCGCACCAGGAAGGACGAGCGTCTCCCATACAGCCGCTTGTTACGGCTATAACCCGAACCGGGCAAGGGGGGAAATTCGTCCTCTGTAGCAGTCGGTAGCAGATGGATGACTACTGCTTTATGTCTGGGAAAAAAAATTTGAGAACTGGCAACGAAAAGTATCAATGAAATGAACTCATAAACAGCTCAGTTAGTTGACGAATTGTGCGGGTACATAATAAAAGTTCGGCTTTGGCCATCATATATGAATGATTTAAAAATAATGATTTTTACGTTAATCTCAAGGGCAATAATTTTTAAGATTGTCAGGGAAAGACAGTCAATATAAGAAAGAAACTGCTCTATCAAAGAAATGTTTTTAGATAAAAACACATAAATTCCTAACACTGACTACCGACAGGCATCTCCCAACAGCCCCGATAAGCTGTGCAAAACGGGGGGGGGGGGGAAATCATTATCTACGGAAAACGAACAATACAAAACACATCAATGCGAGGACAAAAAAAAAAAAAACCCGTCGAGGAAAAATTCCCCCGGTTATGGCGATGCGTAACGCATTAACTGCAGTAGGGCGGCGACCCCCGGACAAAGACTAATAAAAAAAAGGGTCTCAAACACACATACACGCACACAAAACACACACACGCGCGCGCGCACGCAGTTCTCATCCGATGGGGGAATGGGTCTGATGTCATCAAGGCCGTCACGACAATATGCTTCTGTACAAAGGGGGGATCCTTTTACAGCTTTTGTTCCTTCGAAGGACAATCGTCACTGCAAGATACGACGAGCACAAAGGAAAACACTTCACAACATTAATTATACTCATTTCACTTCAACACTGCAGAGGTGGTTACGTCAGCTCTAACGTATTCGAATAATCTTATGCTGAGGAATACAACTCGCGAACACAGAGATGATTTTATGAATTTAAGCTAGTATTCAAGAGGTATACACAATGAACATCTACATACGAATGTAAATGCGCATTTATAGTGTACACACGTATTTAGACAAACGCACATTTACATAAATCATAAGCCTGCAATGTCTGAATTCCTTCCTAAAATTTCTTGCAAAGTTTTTGATATTTTTTTTAAATGTTCAGATTAAACTTAGATTCTTTGTCAAAATTAAAGGAATCGAAGTAACACGAGATTCTCTGAACAAAGCAAATCAGTATGATGAATCAGTCGTTGGTAATTGGTTTAACATGAAGCTCCAATGCCCAACAAAATTTCATCCAAAACTATCGATAATAAGGCACTGAAAAACTCTATAAACTTAGTTTATTCTTTTAGGAAACCGGGAATATTTTTTATTTGGAAAATAAATGTCATTCGACGATAACTAAGTTACCCAAACACAGGAGACAGGAGAGAATAAAGCACATTTTACGCCGTGATTAAGCACAAAACCAGACCGATTATGTAGTTTGGTCAATGTAAACAAATGAGCTGAGAAAGGCGATTTTAAAAAATCGCCTTTTGAAGGATAACAGACCAGCCATTAAAACTGAGGAAAAAAGGATTCGACAGTCCCCTCAAATGTGCTCCAATGTTTAAGTGTGGTGCGAAATAAGTTGGCCCTTCACTGTAATTTGCTATAAAAATAAATAAATAAATAAGTAGATAAATAAATAAATAAATAAATAAATAAAAAATAAATAAATAAATTAAACAAGTCCGAGCTGGATAACTTGGCATGCAGTCAACATTACTGGACGTTAACTTAGTAAGCTTGCAATTGCTAAATGAGTAAGTAAATCTGAAGTCTTAGACTGGACTCAGTCATAAAAGAATCTGAGCTAAAAAAAACTCTGTATTTAATCCAACTATGCAATACGCTAAAGTTTAAAATTTATAACGGTCAATTACGGTAAACAACACGACAGGTGTATTTGGACCCTTAATTTAGTATGGAGCACATCGGTTTCTTATCAATCAAGTTTAATATATATATATATATATATATATATATATATATATATATATATATATATATATATATATATATATATTATATAAAAGTGAATGTTTGTTTATTTGTTTGGATACTATAGAAATCCGAACCGCTTGACAGACCCAAACAAAATTTTGTACACGGCCTCCATGTCACCTAGAAAGGTTTGTGACTCAAAATCAAACCCCACCCCGTGACAGACATAAGAACAAAGACAAAACAAATAAAATTTTCGTTTTTACGTTACCCTTTTTAGTAAAGGTAATGAGTTGTACTTTTCTTTATTATACTATGTTAAAACACGTCCCAAATTTTTAAGACCAATGAATTTTAATCATAATTTATGACAATTAGTTGATTGTTTATTAGCTCTGTTCAACAAAATGTTTCGGGTGAAACTTTTTTCTTAATTCAACAAAAATCGACTAAACAGTTGCCAGTTAACCTAGGCCTTTTTTTATTCAGCACATTATAAATTTGATCGAAGAAAAGTAAATTTTTTTCAATCACGAACACAGAATATATATAAGTATCAATTATTATTTGTGTTACTTTGTGAAATGGACAAAGGTCAGTGAAACAACAAGGATGGCAAAATGTACCAGTCAATTCGCACCTAGTTGCATAGGTTATTCAGGAAAATAAGATGTTTGTTGATGGTTGTTAGAATTATATATATCCATTTCTCTTTTATCAAAAATTCAAAACAAAAAATAACCGTTTGTTTTATTCCTCCTGAAGGGAATGTTTTTGTTTATGATAACTTTTTACGTCATTACCACGAAATGATAAAATTTCGCCAAACATTTTTCGTTTTCAATAAATTCCGAACATGACTGATGGCTATCGGTTGAGGACGTTCATAAATTTGATGTCAGCAATTAATGAGTGGTAATTTAATACTATGTTAAAAAGTCCCTAAAACCAAAAGAAAGTGTAAGTTGTATTGTCGGTTGGAAAATGTTTTGCAACTTTTTTCTTAATTCACCAAAAATCGCTAAACAAAACTTAGGATGTATATTCTTTATACAATATATAATGAATGAGTTTACAAAATCAGTGAAACCTACGAACGAGTTGTAGGTTATAGGTAAGTGACACCTGTTAGTTACCATTTTTCAAAAAATCACAAAAAAATAGGTGCACTGAAATATCTAATTTTTACTTACACGATGATAAAATTTGATCCTTTTCGTTTCCAATAAATTCCGCTGACTGATGGGGAGGTTGAGGACTAGCTGATGCAGCAATTCACTTAATAATTGAAAAGAAGCAAAAAGGCGTAAAAGAGTATTGTCTAAATATTTCTAATTAAAAAAAGGATGTATATTCTTATATAATGAATAGTTTAAAATAGAATATATATATATATATATATATATAGAGGGAGATTTACAGGTTGTTATTAAGTTCTATATATAATATATGTATATATATATATATATATATATATATATATATATATATATATATATATATATATATATATATATATATATATATATATATATATATATATATATATATATATATATATATATATATATATATATACATACATATACACACACATACATATACATATCGTGGCCTTGCTTTACGTATGAATTAAATATATATCTAGCATAACTGTGTATTAACACTACGACCAATAAACTATAATCTTTGGAAAAATTCTGCCAAAGACTGAGAGAGAGAGAGAGAGAGAGAGAGAGAGAGAGAGAGAGAGAGAGAGAGAGAGAGAGAGAGAGAGCGACAGCAGCAGCCGCAGACTGAATGGGGTCCCCATTCCCATATCATTATTGTAAAGTTAAAGCCAGATGGTCCCTCGACGGACACCTTCCACTTGCCTTACGATAGACACCCCGAGAAGGGGGGAAGAGTCTGGGACCCATTAAGTACTTATTCTAAATGCGGTTGCAAAAAAATATAGAATTTCTAATGAAAAAAATATAAAATTTCTAAGTAATAAACGCGATCAAAACATGATATTTAAAGTGGAAATGGGGTATTTAGGTTAATGTGTTCTGCATCTATATCGTTATTATCAGTGAAGCATATGATGACTAATGACTTACGTCAAAGGATAAATGAGATGGTTTTCTTGTGTGATAAATCTTGATTTAAAGGAAAAGATTCACTTAAAACAATTAAGTTTTGCAAAGACTACTGTCCGTGGAATACTTATAAAGGATTTAAGTAGATTTTTACCGATAATATCAAGATTTAAGCACAAAAGATAGGATATCTTTTATCCTTATTTTACTATTATTATTGTTGCTGTTGCTCCTGTTGTTGCTGGTAGTGGCAGAGACCGTAGTAGCATTGCTGTTGCTGTTGAGATCAGTCAAGTTTAACTCTCGCAATGAATTTCCTTCGATAACTTTTGCTACTGATTTCTACACCTTGTATTTACATTGGCTATTCAATTCTTGCCTCCTTTCCGGCCACGATGAGAATGATTATGTGAAATCCAGGGTTCCACTCTTTCATGACAAAAGTCATTGTTTAAAATTCCTGAATTTGGAGTGACCATAATTAAAATTATTATTGCCCATTTTATCGCCAACAAAATAAGATACTTACATGACTCATTCCTTTACATTACTTCTTAAAAGGTCTTTGCTATTCATCGTTTTCATGAATCTTCAAAATACACTCAGAATTCAGAGGCCACAAGTTTCTAGTTCTCAAAAATTAATCCGAAATAAGGTACTTTCATTTCCTCAGTAATCAGGCAATGAAACATCATTGTTGTTCATATTAATACCAAAACAAGTAGGAGTCCAGAATTCCTTCTTGGCAACTTGGGCACAAAACAAGTTAAGTATACCTTAGTTTTACCAGACCACTGAGCTGATTAACAGCTCTACTTACAAGGGAAGCAATGTCCTGATACCTTTACATTACGAAACTTGACTTAACATGCACGCAAACATCGGATCGCCATTGATGAAAAGCAACGATGGATGGATTATATAGGATTAGTTAGTCATACCACTCAGTATTTTCTACCGAAATAAAACTGGGGGGGACGTTTGGGAAGCCGGATTGAGAGTACGGTTATATAAAAATTAATGTATTATAAACCTGTCTAAGATACATTAAAGTAATAACACAGCATAAACCTACAGTCAAATTTCTTTCTCTTCGAAGCCTATCGAACATATGCTACGATATTATTGTAATATATGAGGTATGGTATACCAAACTTTACTCCATCACTCCTGGGTCGAAAGCGAGTGGGCTTATCTAACTTTCGCAATCATATGGAACACTTGTCTTTATGCCTAAGCTACAAAGTTTTCTTTTTCAGTCGAGCATGTTGTAGATTCCAGATGTTGTAATTCTAAACCTATTTAAGATATTTTACAACATGAATGCAAATTAACTAAAAAATATATAAAATACAAACGTGAGGCTTATACACTTTCATAATATAGACAGCAGATGTAGGATAATGTTATGTTGGATTGGCAAGGTAGATAATTGTGACGACAATTCATTCACAAGGGTCAGCTTAGCTATACTGTGCGTCATCTTTAACCTAGTGTTCATTACAGTCAACTTTTTACCTTAACCTTTTTTTATATTATACTACAAACGAGCACTAATATTTCCAATAATTTACGCAACACACTAGTTACTTCTACCCTTCTGCGGGCACTTCATCCTCTTACCCTTCCGCCCTCTTGGCATCACCCACTTCAATGGGATGTTCAGTGAAGTCTTACACAGCGAGTATAGCTGAAAACCTTACATGTCAAATGTAAATTGTAGGCGGTGTCTCGCAAGAGTTCCTTTGGTAAAGGATGTTCAAATTGCACTTTTAACTCCTAGGGAAACTTACATGTAGACAAAACTGAAGCAAGAAGCAACGACATGGTAATATCTACTTCATAATATATGCAAAGAAAAAATCGGACAATACTTCTCCTCTAAGTATATAACTTACAACTTATCAAAAACGTTATTGAGGTTAATAGAAATATCTGCAGTGTCTTTCTAAACATCCATGACTTGGTTATCATGCTGTATGTGGAAATGTGAAGAGAGATAAAGTTGAATGATACCAGAGTAGAAGAGGCCGACTTACATTTGAGTGCGATTGTAGAAGTGACTGCTTAGGGTGTACATTTGAGTATGATTAGAGGTGACTGCTTAGGGTGTAACGATGATACAGTGCTTGCAAGGAAGAAACAGCACTGAGTGAGGACACTTAACAGAAATTGGTGAAACTAGTTAAGAGTAATTCGAAAGTGTTTGCAAGCGGAGAAAGTTGAGAGTACCATGAAAACGGAACAATAAATGTCAGCAAGTAAGAATGGAAATTATTGCTTCACACAAGTATTTATGAATAAATATAATGGATGATGAGAGGTTGAGCGAAGAGGTGAGTCAAAGAACAGATGAAGCAAGTAAGAGTCTACTGAAGCCGAGGCTGAAGTGCACAGAGGAACTGTTGAGCCAATGCTCCTTTATAGGAGTGAATTGTGGACAATGAATGCAAATGAATGCAGGAAGGGCTGAGGCTGTTGCAGTAAACCTTTTGTACAGTATATGGAGCCTAAGATATGAAAGGAGGGAAGAGGAGAGGATTTCCTTGAAAGAACTAAACAGATGAAGTGAAAGAGAGTTATTTGAAAGGAAGGACCTTAACGTCTACGAAACGAAAGAGTGCTTGCAAAATAATATATACGGTGCAGTGTGTTTAGGGTGTCTAAAGCAATGCTGATGTGCCGTCTGTTTAGGTGTATGAATCGACTAATGTGAAAGATTTTTGTTAATCAGGTTCATCTACTTTTCAGCAGTTAATGTATGAATGTGGCACTGACCGTTATGTTTTTCTTTAAAGTTAGTCTAATGCTAAAAAAAATGTACATACTCTGTTGTGTGGGTACTGTACACTGCATATTTATATAAGAGTATATACCATATACATGCACCCATATACATAAAGATGCTATAGGTAATACTGAATGTGACAGCGCTATAGAAGGGAGAAGGGTAAAGGGCATAAGGAAGGAGAGGGAGGGGAGGGGGGGGGGGAGGAGGGAGGGGGGAGGAGGAGGAGGCCTTGATATGGCCCTCCAGGGAAGAGGCGATATACGTGCCAAGACGCATCGTATAATCTGAGTAGAACTCGTTATGTGCAGCCAAGGAAAAGGCATTATTGAATCAGCTGCCCTTCTTGTCACTCCGAGATGCCGCCTTTCTTTTCATCATCTTCCTCCTCTTCTTCTTCACTTCCTCACTCCTCCTCTCTCTCTCTCCTCCTCCTCCTCCTCCTCCTCCTCCTCCTCCTCCTCCTCCGCCACCTCATTTTCTTTAGCAGGATGTCATTCTTTCTTTTCATATGCTTTCTCTTCGTGTTTCATTTCAAGAATCTCACAGAAACATTCCCAACACCGAAGACGTTCTGTGGAACTTTTTTGAGTTCTTTGCTAAAAAAATCTTTCGTAGGCCTATTACCTAAAGTATTTGTATGTATAAATAGACTTTACGTGAACGCATGAATGCAGTATATTCATGATAGAATTGTCTGAATAAAACAACTGGACCATTCACATACTTCCTTACTTATTAAAACTTTCATTTCGCAATTGGAGAGACATTTTGTTGCGCATTTTAATTGTTACGAAAAATCCTGAATCAGTAACATTAAGAAAATCAACTACTTCTAAGTTTACAGTAAAACTTACTACTATAAACATATATATATATTATATATATGTGTGTATATGTATATATATATACCATGTATATGCTTTTGATACTCTAAATATGTGGGTTCTTTATAATGTTCCAAAATTTAATGTAGATGCACAATACTCTAAATCAAAAAGTCAGCAGACATCTTTGTAAAGAATCTAAATTGTGAAAAATATAATTTTGTATACCTTCTTTTTACATATATCTGTCTCTATTACACGTATAGATATATATTTTATAGACATATTATACATACTCACTCAAACATATATATATATATATATATATATATATATATATATATATATATATATATATATATATATATATATATATTATATTATAAATTTTTGTCAGTTATACAACAACCATAAATACTGTTTAATATCCAATTTTTTCTTATACAAAGGGTGAAAGTTAATTGATAACATATATTAGGCCAGGAATACCTGGGACTTTGACACCAGAGACAACGATATATATATATATATATATATATATATATAAAGGGTGTAAGTTATATATATATATATATCATTCAAATGGATGGTATCTATGCCCAGAAAAAGAATCGTTTGAATGAACCTGGGACTTTGATATACATTATATATATATATATATATATATATATATACATACATATATATATATATATCCTGTACATATACATACATACATATAAAATACATTCAGAGGTATGAATTAAAACCAGACGCTTAGCAAGATGCTTCACACTACAATCCTTTGGGAAGAGAGAGAGAGAGGGAGACGGCAGGCACTACTATAACACAACCCCTAAATAACAAAAAGCGATCACGTACACTTCACATGAACTATGTTGACATCCGAGGTGATCTGTTTGCGGTGCCAATATTGAAACGCAAGTCAAACGGACAAGACACCCAATGCATACCAACACTCCCAGCATGTGCATAAACAATTTCCTCTGGTTACGTGAATGATCCTTCGGGTGGCGACTTCGATCATGTCTTACCCTAATTCTTTTCATTTGGCCTCCTTCTTCACAGTCATTCAACTCGCGTTCGACGTCTCTTATATCCTGTTTCCTGAGATCCTATATCTGGTGGGGATGAGTGTAAAATAAGAGGAATGGAAAAGCATCAGATTTAAAGATCAAACGATTAGTTAAGGGAAAACTCAATTCATCACACTGGATGCTACCTAGGATGCCTTCTAAAGTTTATCGTTCATATTATTGGGGACAAACATAAATGCCATGAAAACATTATATATATATATATATATATATATATATATATATATATAAATATATATATATATATATATATATATATATATATATATATATATATATATATATATATATATATGTGTGTGTGTGTGTGTGTGTGTGTGTGTGTGTGTGTGTGTGTATGTATATCTGTGACCCTCACACATATCCATGTTGCTAAACACAACAAAATTCTTCATCTGAAAGACAATTCAGCAATTAATACTTTAGTGATACTAAACCGCTTACTTGAACTCTGGCTATGTCGTGAATGAACAAAAAAAGCAGATTTTTATAAGTTATGTTAAATACGTTCGAATATGATTTGGTATCCAAGAAAAACTTTCATAGGTAATGAACAGAATACGTACCTAGGAAATACAAAACTCCTCCATATTCAGATCTATCTCAAACTGTTCATGACTGTAAAGGATTCTGAAATACATCCAAAGGGTGCTTGCAACGTCCATGATAAAAAAATTACGCTCCTTGCTAGGTTCATAAATGATAAGAAATCAGGCAACAAGACAAACGACTGTAGTTTTAACAGCAACGTATTTCTTTATTTGCCCGATGAAAACTCGATCGTAAACGTGTAACGAGGAGTGGTAACAAATTAAAATCTGAAAATAAATGAGATAGGACTCCCATTGTGCAATGATTCGTTAATCAACTAAATACTTCCTCCTATCAAACTTTATGGCTTGCATATGAAATTTATTTCAACTCCGATCATTTCAAGACCACAAAAATGGTTTTCATAATTGCTGCACAAAAGTTTTCTCCAACATACTGAAAATAACCAAGAACCATTCATTAAAAAGTGTTAAAATGATCAGCCAAGGGGGGCGGAAGTTTTAACTAAAAACAAAACAGCGTCTGGTGTAGGGTTGTCACATTTGGGCGTAGAGTAGCAGTGTGTCCAGCCCTCCTAGTTATGCTCGTAACGATATTAGGCCGCACACTTTTTTACATTAGCGGCCAAGTCAGCATTATGAGAGAAAGCCCGGGTGGGGAAGAGTCGGGTGGGGAACAGCGGTTGGTGTAGGAAGCCAGGGACTTGGGAGAAATGAGGGGCTGGGAGGGAGGAGTGGGAAGAGGGAGAAGAAATTTACGAGGATGGGATATGGAGGAGGAGTAAAGATGATTGGGAAGGAAGAGGGGTTGAGAGGGGTTAAGAGAGTGGAGGCAAAGACAAAGATACCGATGCACTTGACCATCACGATAGGGACAGATTTTCTCGGGCAGAATATTCGATAAGAATGAGGACCTGAGAAGAAGCATCCCCTGCGACTGAAAGAGCACGAGCACGCAAGGGTGGGGAGGGCGAAAGAAAAGTGTGCATGCGTGCGTGCAAAAAAAAAAGACATTATTCTTCCGTTATGAAAATAATTGCATTACTCCAAGCCTTCTTTCCTGTACATACTGTAATCATTAGTAAATAATTGCTACGTATTTAAGGCAACTGGAATTATGTGCGAGAAATGTTGCAATCTAGGTGTTTCCTTTTGCAAGTTTGTACCAAATCATGTAAATTCAAATTATGGCCCAGAAAGCTACGCTTATCTATGAAATTTGGAAAACCATAACATCCAGCAAATTATAATATCAAAGAATAATTATAATTTTCTGCTTCGACAGTTCCTCGAACGGTGCCAGTGATGGCACTTACCCATGTCCATTCCTGTGGATTATTTTTCATACAACTTCTTATTCTACAGTAAGTGGTTTCGTTAAAAAAAAAAAATAATTTCACCAGATAAACACAGAAACGTAAGAAATTATTTTAAAGTAATGGCACCAAACGTGCCACTGCAGCCAGGGTCAATGCATAACAAAGTGAGTTTTGGTCAATGCATACCTGAAAGTGAGCTTTGGTCAACGCATACCTGAAAGTGAGCTTTGGTCAATGCATACCTGAAAGTGAGCTTTGGTCAATGCATACCTGAAAGTCAGCTTTGGTCAATGCATACCTGAAAGTCAGCTTTGGTCAATGCATACCTCAAGGTGAGCTTTGGTCAATACATACCTGAAAGTGAGCTTTGGTCAATGCATACCTGAAAGTGAGCTTTGGTCAATGCATACCTGAAGGTGAGCTTTGGTCAATGCATACCTGAAAGTGAACTTTGGTCAATGCATACCTGAAAGTGAGCTTTGGTCAATGCATATCTGAAAGTGAGCTTTGGTCAATGCATACCTGAAAGTGAGCTTTGGTCAATGTATACCTGAAAGTGAGCTTTGGTCAATGCATACCTGAAAGTGAGCTTTGGTCAATGCATACCTGAAAGTGAGCTTTGGTCAACGCAAACCTGAAAGTGAGCTTTGGTCAACGCACAACGGAAAGTGAGCTTTGGTCAATGCATACCTGAAAGTGAGCTTTGGTCAATGCATACCTGAAAGTGAGCTTTGGTCAACGCATACCTGAAAGTGAGCTTTGCTGTAACTAATAAAAGGATAAACTGGGTCCAAGTCTATTCGGATAGACATATGAATCACCTCACTGTATCAACATACAGCTTTTCCTTTACACTGAAAAACGGACTGGACAGATTGCGTGTCCATGAGGAGAGATGAGAAAACGACGTTAATTGTACGACTTAGTGACCAGAGGGAATTGAAGACAGCTAAAAAAATAAGATAAAAAGATAATAAAATATCATGGATGTCATTTTCGGTTAATATTTGCGCATTATTTAATTTTGGCCATCCTGACCATTAGTTAAATGGCATCCAATTATTTAATCCCTCCTTATCATTACTCAAGTTGTACTTAAGTTCCAGGCCACATTGATACTTATTCAGGTCGTACATAATTTCTTAAGTCATTCAGAAGGTATCTATCTACTCATGTTAAAGTGAGGCAATATAACCAATCACGATTTTTAACATATTTCACGCGCAAATTCTATTGACGTCCAAACATTACAAAATAATACAAATTTTGTCGAAAAAATAAATACAAAGTCATATGAAAACGGATACCCTGGTTAATCCTGCCGGGAAATAACGATCACGACCTAAAATTCTGTCACCTCTTCACACACATCCTCTTCGGCACCGTGCCTCGGGAGGGAGAGCCCCCACCCCGACCCCCCCACACTAGTATTTTATATTCTTTACAGTATTTTAAGTTCTTGGTGGAGTTCTGCGTCCTCTGGGATAAGGTTGCGCCTACCCATATGACACTAAGTCAGTCAGTCCCCCCTCCCCTCTCTCTCTCTCTCTCTCTCTCTCTCTCTCTCTCTCTCTCTCTCTCTCTCTCTCTCTCTCTCTCTCTCTCTCTCACGCCAAATAGCAGTTGTGTTCCCTTAGCTCCCTTCCTCGGTGTCTCGGGTGAGAGCGAGGAAGCAATAAGAGCGCCAACTTGCAGATCACGTCTGTGGTATAATGTTACAGTTTACCCTGGCCTCTCCAGTTATTGTCTCTGTCTCGCCACACTTCATTCTCAAGGTATTGCTACGCTCGTGGCAGTGGTGGTGGTGATTGTGGCGGTGGCGTTTGTAGTGGTGCGGGGTGTAGGTGGGGGTAAAGTGGAACCATAATTGCAATTTATTGGGTCCCCTATATTCCTGCTTGCAGTTAAGGGTAGGAAGACTCGATGATCTCAATGCATCGAAGAACTCCGTTCTGCGATAAGGTTCCGCTTAGTTACTAACGAGGAGTTGGAAAGAGGAAGAACTAAGGCCTCTGATCACGAATGAATCCGTGAATGAAACTGACAGAAGCACGACTGTAATAAAATCTGCTTTCAGGATTGCGTTTGGTCAGGATTCTCATATTTTCCGGAAATCAGCATTATGCTTTCATCCACTTCTCTTTTAATGTGGCGTTGAGGATACCACTAACGTGATTTTTCTCATCTAATGAGTAGTCCGGCGTTCACCGTTAAGGTCACATTTCTTGAAAGTTCCATGGGTCCCACAAATTTGTGTATATGCATTATATAAACATATATATGTGTATATGTATATATATATATATATATATATATATATATATATATATATATATATATATATATATATATATATATATATATATATAATTATATATTCTTTATTCATCATCTACTAAGTTCTAGTAAAGCTATGTTGATTTCCAAGTCCTAAAAATAACTAAAATCACACTAAAAGTACGGATAACTTTATATAAATCCAAAAGTGGAAATCTTTAAACCTCAAATATAAACTGGATGAGTCTAAAATTAAGCCTGGTCTAAATCTTTACATACAAAAACCGCACACCCACACAAACATATATATGTATATATATATAGACAGATAGATAGCTACGTAGAAAAACAGATAGATATAAAGATAGAGGTTTGTGGTAGCTAAGCTATACTGCTGGCAACCGGGCACTGCAATGATCCGCATTCGAAACCCGATCAGGACGAGGATATAATGACACGGCGCGTTCCCTAAAATTCAGTATGCCACTTTGTTGATCTAAGCAGTGAACTGGTTACTTGATTGTTAACTGACTGCTGTGGGTAGCAGGCAGGCAGGTCATCAGTACTTCGTCAAAGTGCATACCATAACACAAAAACAAAAATGATAGACAACGTCATAAAATACATATCTATTGTTTATAAATTTCCTATCGATTTACATAACAGTTTTTCTGCCGATTGTACGAAGGTTAGCAACAGGGAAAAGGCTACAGCAAGATGTCGACATCGTGTTTAACTGCGTTTGACTAGTGTGTGTGGGTGCATGTATGTATGTATGCATATATAATATATACATATATATATACATACATATATATATATATACATGTGAGTGTGTGTATTTTCACAAATATTAAGCTAAAATTTCGCTTCATATCCACTTCACTATACCAGTTGGGAAACAAAGAAATTACAGCGATATGATCATTGAGAGGTATTGCCTATCATGGTGGAGGTGGTTTGATATCAATTCCAAGTACAAAAAGCTGAATTCGACTGGCGTATGTACAGACGAGTCGGTATCAGCTTATACATACTTCTCTGATGGCTCAGTATTTCCAAACCAGGCGGCAGGTCAAATCCCGCCTGTGACGAAGCACTTATCTCGTATAATTCCCCTCTTGGGCGTCAGTTATTCCGGAGGTATAGTGAACTGGATATCAAGTGACATTTATAGCTAAATACTAGTGAATAAAATATGTCCCAAGAACACTACCGACTAGCCCAACGAGGAACTATGTCCCGAGAACACTACCGACTAGCCCAACGAGGAACTGAGTGTCAATCACTAAGTCGACATGGGTGGACATTTGCGCCATGCACAAAGAAAACATTCCAGCAAAGCCACATGAACTGGGGTAGGTCAGTCATTATGGTTGTGAAATATTTTAGAATGAAGATAACGATAAAAAGAAAAAAAAAAGATGACAGCTTTTATTATTTACGTTAGGCAGAGAGAAGAATTATACTCAATGCAAATAAAGTAAAACGGAGTATAAGTCATTAATTTACGACCCATACGTAACACACACAAAAAAAACATAAAATGAAAGTTGGAAAACACCCCAACATCAAGATAAATTCGGGAGACGATACTCAGCAGCTTATTATTTCTGCTCTCTGGTAACCCCCAAAATTAGTAGATACTTAACATTTTCTTCCATAAGAGAATATTAAATGATTTGACGATATCAATGAGGAAAATTGATTTTCCTAAAATTGCTTCACTTAACAACATGAATCCTAAGATTTTCTATATTCTTTCTTGGTTCAAAAAACCCGTACCAGTCGATATTAGCTTCGTCCGAAGCCAGTCGTGTGATAGAGCAAAGCGTCTGAAGCATAAACCAATTTAGGCCATAAATTAGGATGTGTGTGTGTGTGGACACCACTGGGATGAGAGGACGAGGATAATGCATAATGCCTATTCGCACCCTCACTCCCCCACCCTCGACCAACTCACCCCTCCCCGTCACGACAGCCTCCCATCACTAAGTCCACGCCCTTCTTTATATATGGAGCCCATAAATAACATAAAAGATAACATGACACTACAACAAGACCCCCCAATGGTGTTTGGTTGTTGCACATACATCCGCGCTTGATCCTTAGTTACAAGCACATGCTAAAACTGCCGCTTTATTCGGCAAATATTGGAATGCCTCTACCCTTAAGAAAATAACTTATGTACAAACGATTCTGCTGATAGATATAAAAATAAAACTTCGCAAATAAAATAAATTACATAAAATGTCATTCCCAGATGTGCAGCCATTCAAGCAAACTGAATATGCAAGGTGACAGTCAAAGATTAAAAAAAAAAAATTAAACATAAATACACAAGATTATGGCATTCCTACTACATTTATCCAACCTGAGGAGTAACCAACGAAAACAAATACGGTACAACCGAACACAAAAACAGTCGCCTCATCGCCTACTAAACGTATCCTGACAAACTCAAACCAAGCGAGAAGGAGACGCCACATAAAAGAGGAACTGGGGACGAAACACAAGAAACGCGAGAATGCGCGTGAAGATAAAATTTCCCCATAACCTCCCCCACCCGCCCCCACCGCCCCCACGTACCACCCACCCCTCGCCGCTCCTTTTTTTATACGACACCTTTTTAAGAGGGGAGATGGAGAGCCTCGGTGACAATGTGTTTGCCTACTTAGCACTGCCAAGAATACATATAGTTAAGAGAAACGGTTCTATTTACTTAGGTGGAGGAAGGCTTTCGTTACTGCGGCACACGGCGGCGCTTCTCTTAATGTACAGCCGACTCTGCTCGCAGGGGGAAAAAAAAATCTGCCATAAAGATATTGATTTTCTCTTAATGTATCGCGGTTCCTTGTGTTGTTGTGCAGTTTTATGCAGGCATGCAGGCACACGCACACATATGTAAATATATATCAATACACACATATATATATATGTGTGTGTATATATACACAATATGTGTGAGGGTGTTTGAGTGAGTGCGCGCACGCGATTTTGCATACACTGTTCTGTCTTATATTAGACTTTGCTTTATCCTTTGCCTTTAAGTCTATAATTTCTTTCCCTAATCCCCTTTTCCGCTCAAATCTATATACACAATACATATACATATATGCATACATACATATATATATAAATGTGTCTATATATATACTGTATATATATACATATATATATATACACATTTATATACATATATACATAATATATATATGTATGTATATATATACATACAGTATATATATACACATAAAATACATATATACATATAAATATATATAAATATATATATATATATATATATATATATATATATATATATATATATATATATATATATATATATATATATGATTATTATCACTTTTGTACGTGATTCATTTATCACACATTACCACAGGTGAAAAATAAGAAACAGGGTGTAGGTCCTGACCGGTTTCGACTTTATTTCAAGCCATTGACGAAGGACTGATACAGAGTATGAGAAGTCACAATATATATACTACAAGAACAGTACTGACGAACATACACAACCGTTAGAGACTACATATCCCCACTCAGGCCGTTGTCGAGGTAGGAGTGGCCTTTAAAACTCATTTGGCTAAAAATCACAATAGACTCTCAGGGGACATTGCTGATAAACAGACCATACCCCACCTCAGATCCACACCTGACAGGTGTCATGGAGGCGGAGTTTGGAAACTCATTAACATTACTACCCTCGTACTGTGTTTACAAATATGATAATCCTATTTTCATACATCTCTACTGCCTACCTTAAAGTTTAAACAATTTACAAATTTCTTTTTGATATTAAAGGATCAAGTTTATACATCCCTTGACTGATATTCATATTATGGTTGTAACTTTCTTTTATAAAGCTAGATTCAATGATGTTCCTTTCCAGTGCATTATTAGAATATACAATCCTTTTGCCCCTTCCCAGTTGATAGCATGATTGTTCTCACTAACATGTACAAATATACCACTGTTCCCTTGTGCATATCTCACACATTTCTTATGCTGTTCAATTCTTTTTTCAGTGCTTTCCCGGTTTGGCCAATATAAAAGTTGTCACAAGACTTACACGGAATTTTATATACACACCCTTTAGTATTGTCTGGGAGTTCTTGATAAGTACATTTTTATTGTTGTATTGTTCTTAAATGCGACATTAACACCAAAATTCTTAAGAAGATGAGGATATCTTTCATATTATTATCATAAGGCAAAACAAGCAAATTTTTTGTGTTGTAAGGTTCTTTCTGGTTTTGGTACATAGTCTTTTTGCCGCTTCAAATGCACTGTTTAATACACTATCAGGATATTTCAATTTCTTGCCTGCATTCCTAATCTTATCTATTTCATCATCAATATATTCAGGGCTACATACCCGTAATGCTCTTAAAAACATAGATGAAAACACTGACTTTTTAACCTTATTGTTTTGTCCAGAATAGAAATGTACATAGGAAGAAATATTAGTGGGTTTTCTATACACACTATATTTAAACCCACTACTATTTCTTCGTATGAGGACATCCAAAAACGGTAAGCACCCATCATTTTCCATTTCCATCGTGAATTTAATTGATGGTACTAATTGATTTAACTTGGCAAAAAAGTTTTTTACATCTTGGTTCCCTGGCCATACACAAATTATGTCGTCAACATACCTAAACCATGTTACATTACGTGGGATTATGTTGTTTAATATCTTCTTTTCAAAAAATTCCATATATAAATTACTTAACACTGGGGATAGAGGGTTTCCCATTGCCATACCAAAATTTTGTGAGTAAAATTTACCATTAAATTCAATTTTACAATCTTTTACACATAATCTAATCAGTTCAATTAAAGTACTTTTAGAAAATGGGATATCCAGCTGTGTGTTCTCTAACAATTCAGATAAGAACGCCGCCATCAGATCATCTATTGGCACCTTTGTGAATAGTGATACAACATCAAAACTTACAAGCCTGGATTCACTATTAATCTCTACACTATTTAGTTTATTTATCAGGTCCACATTATTCTTGATATTTGCATTTGAGATGGTACCTACTAATGGGTTGAGAATATCTACTAAGTACTTCTTCTAGCTTGTATGATGCGGAACCAACTGAACTGATAATTGGCCTGGCAGGAAAGTTTGCTTTGTGAGTTTTTATTGTACCATACATGCATGGTAGCGATGGAGAGGTCACACAACTTCTTTATAAGGCTTTCGTTACCTTTTAACAGGTTTTCACTTTCTTATTGAAACCACTATTCACACTGTCTATCGGGTTCTTATTTAATTCTTTATATGTGTTATCATCACCTAAAAGATTTTGCATTTTTCTATATATTCACTTTTATTTAAAATTACAAGAGCGCCTGATTTATCTGCTTTTGTCATGGGTATATTTTTATCTTTTTCAGTTCATTGATAGCAACCATAAATCTTTTGGGGACGTTTGTGGTGTCTGATTTTTTCATACTTCCATAAATCACTCCTTAACCATGTTCACTTCTTCATTCGTTAAATCACTATATTTTCCAAATTATACAGTCCTTTAGTTATTTCCACACTAAAGCAAAGTTTCCTTCCGTTACATTTCTATCCAGCGTTGTTGGTCCAAGGGCTTCTTTCAATCAACAGTTTCATTTTATTAACGTTTCAGTTTCCGATACACTTGATTCCTCATCTTCACATGACAACAATATTTAAACCTGGTGGTATTGAGGCTTAGCCTTAAGGCACAGTTACAGGCACTAGTTACATTTCTATCCAGCTGTTTGTTTGATAAGTTGACGACACATTCATGAAGATCTCACGAGAAAAAGACGACATTTTGAAGCCTCAATACCACCAGATTGGAGAGACTCCCTACGTGAATATTGTCATGTGAAGATGAGGAATCAAGTGTATCGGAAACTGAAACGTAAACACGATAATAGAATGAAACTATTGATTGAAAGAAGCCCTTGGACCAACAACGCTAGTCATGAATGTGTCGTCAACTTATCAAACAAACAGCTGGATAGAAATGTAACTAGTGCCTTAGGCTACGGTTTAAACTTTGCTTTATCTCTGGCGGAAGGAACAGTGTGGAAATAACTAAAGGACTGTGTAATTTGGAAAAATATAGTGATTTAACGAATGAAGAAGTGAACATGGTTAAGGGAGTGATTTATGGAAGTATGAAAAAATCAGACACCACAAACGTCCCCAAAAACTTTATGGTTGCTATCAATGAACTGAAAAAAGATAAAAATATACACATGACCAAAGCAGATAAATCAGGCGCCCTTGTAATTTTAAATAAAAGTGAATATATAGAAAAAATTGCAAAATCTTTTAGGTGATGATAACACATATAAAGAATTAAATAAGAACCCGATAGACAATGTGAATAGTGATTTCAATAAGAAAGTGAAAAACCTGTTAAAAGGTAACGAAAGCCTTATAAAGAAGTTGTGTGTGACCTCTCCATCGCTACCATACATGTATGGTACAATAAAAACTCACAAAGCAAACTTTCCTGCCAGGCCAATTATCAGTTCAGTTGGTTCCGCATCATACAAGCTAGCGAAGTACTTAGTAGATATTCTCAACCCATTAGTAGGTACCATCTCAAATGCAAATATCAAGAATAATGTGGACCTGATAAATAAACTAAATAGTGTAGAGATTAATAGTGAATCCAGGCTTGTAAGTTTTGATGTTGTATCACTATTCACAAAGGTGCCAATAGATGATCTGATGACGTTCTTATCTGAATTGTTAGAGAACACACAGCCTGATATCCCATTTTCTAAAAGTACTTTAATTGAACTGATTAAATTATGTGTAAAAGATTGTAAATTTTAATTTAATGGTAAATCTTACTCACAAAATTTTGGTATGGCAATGGAAACCCTCTATCCCCAGTGTTAAGTAATTTATATATGGAATTTTTGAAAAGAAGATATTAAACAACATAATCCCACGTAATGTAACATGGTTTAGGTATGTTGACGACATAATTTGTGTATGGCCAGGAACCAAGATGTAAAAAACTTTTTGCCAAGTTAAATCAATTAGTACCATCAATTAAATTCACGATGGAAATGGAAAATGATGGGTGCTTACCGTTTTGGATGTCCTCATACGAAGAAATAGTAGTGGGTTTAAATATAGTGTGTATAGAAAACCCACTAATATTTCTTCCTATGTACATTTCTATTCTGGACAAAACAATAAGGTTAAAAAGTCAGTGTTTTCATCTATGTTTTTAAGAGCATTACGGGTATGTAGCCTGAATATACTGATGATGAAATAGATAAGATTAGGAATGCAGGCAAGAAATTTAAATATCCTGATAGTGTATTAAACAGTGCATTTGAAGCGGCAAAAAAGACTATGTATTAAAACCAAAAAGAACCTTACAACACAAAAAAAATTGCTTGTTTTGCCTTATGATAATAATATGAAAGATATCCCTCATCTTCTTAAGAATTTTGGTGTTAATGTCGCATTTAAGAACAATACAACAATGAAAAATGTACTTATCAAGAACTCCCCAGACAATACTAAAGGGTGTGTATATAAAATTCCGTGTAAGTCTTGTGACAACTTTTATATTGGCCAAACCGGGAAAGCACTGGAAAAAAGAATTGAACAGCATAAGAAATGTGTGAGATATGCACAAGGGAACAGTGGTATATTTGTACATGTTAGTGAGAACAATCATGCTATCAACTGGGAAGGGGCAAAAAGGATTGTATATTCTAATAATGCACTGGACAGGAACATCATTGAATCTAGCTTTATAAAAGAAAGTTACAACCATAATATGAATATCAGTCAAGGGATGTATAAACTTGATCCTTTAATATCAAAAGAAATTTGTAAATTGTTTAAACTTTAAGGTAGGCAGTAGAGATGTATGAAAATAGGATTATCATATTTGTAAACACAGTACGAGGGCAGTAATGTTAATGAGTTTCCAAACTCCGCCTCCATGACACCTGTCAGGTGTGGATCCGAGGTGGGGTATGGTCTGTTTATCAGCAATGTTCCCTGAGAGTCTATTGTGATTTTTAGCCAAATGAGTTTTAAAGGCCACTCCTACCTCGACAACGGCCTGAGTGGGGATATGTAGTCTCTAACGGTTGTGTATGTTCGTCAGTACTGTTCTTGTAGTATATATTTGTGACTTCTCATACTCAGTATCAGTCCTTCGTCAATGGCTTTGAA
>NC_089760.1:3295000-3297500 GCF_040412425.1 Macrobrachium rosenbergii | reverse complement strand
CAACCACCAATGAAAAAGAACCTGTAAATGGCAGACAACAAAACGCTATCATTTCACACAAACTTTCACCAAAGCTTTTACTCAGACTCTATATTCCATATAGCATACAGAGCAGGTATGTCAAGACAAGACCTGCGGGTGAGCAGCACGTACTGTAGGTAAGCTCGTCAACTCTACTTTGTTACTTAACTATTGCCTCTTAGCTACATCTTCGAATTTAAACAATAAATTCTATCTGAAAAGTAATTAAAAGAGGCATCAAGACTTACAATGACACTGATGATTTTTCAGAGAAACTGACGCAAGGAATTATAAGAGGGAAAGTTAACTGACTGCAATACAAATGCCACTAGGCCAGGGTCACAGAAAGGTCACTATAGTTTTTAGGACAACCAGGTGAGCTGTGGACCCGAGGACGACTTGGCTTGGTAAACAAGGAGGATACTGTTCCAGCACCTAACAGGAATCTTTCAAAACTGTCGAAAAGGATTTTCCCTCTGATTTGTCTCTGCCGCCTCTGCCACGTGATACCTATACTTTTAGATAAAAGCAGAAGCGATTAGTACATCTGGACTTGCTTCGAGACGTCCGCAGTAGGACGAAGCTAAGGAGAGGGCCTTAATTGCATTTTGCCCAACAGTTGGCATTTAATTACTGAACCAAAGAAAAGGAAGTGGGGCACTACAAGACAACGGATGTGAGGGTAGACAAAAGGTTAGAACACAACGGAAAGATGCAGGGAATGGAGATCTGTTCAAATCAAAGGGAAAATTACACAGACGGAGCATTAGATACATTAGATGATGTAAAATGAAAAATAAAATGGAGAAAACAGACAATGGGAAAATTACACAGACGGAGCATTAGTTACATTACGCTATGTAAAAGGAAAGATAAAATGGAGAAAAAGTGAGATATCCGCGAAAGCTGTCACAAAAAAAAAAAAAAAAAAAAAAAAAAATTGAAAAAGGCGCTTGCCAGCGATAATACGAAGGGAATGAAAAAGTTTACCTCAAATTGTTAGATAAATCACTTGTCTACAAGTAAAGAGCATTACGCGGTCTTATCTAATCACAGAATCTTACCAGCACAGGAAAAGGAAACAGGTAATCGGAAGGAAGGGGGGGAATCCGATCAAAGTTAAGGAACCAGTGAAAAAGAATTAAGTATCTGACCGCTTTCTACTTCAGATCGAAGTCTTTGTTCTCGAAGGAAATAGTGACGATTAGTTGCTCGTCCGCTGAGAGAGAGAGAGAGAGAGAGAGAGAGAGAGAGAGAGAGAGAGAGAGAGAGTTATATGTGTGTGTATATATATATGTGAGAGAGAGAGAGAGAGAGAGAGAGAGAGAGATATATGTGTATATATATATATATGTGTGTGTGTGTGTGTGAGAGAGAGAGAGAGAGAGAGAGAGAGAATGAAAAACTTCAGTTCAATTAGTATGTGAGTTACAAGGGTTGTGGTGTCGCATAGCCATAATTACCTTTTAATAAATTCATTTTCCTCAAATTTCATCTTACACAATTATGATTCAACACATTAAAATAGCAAGAATGAAGAAAGGTGTCCGTTCATTTAAAATTCTCCACAGTGATTAAGAACGAAGACCAAGTTTTCCCCTAAACGAATATACAGAGTACAGTGATGGCGTGATACAAGATTATTACCGATTATATTCAAAATATTCTAACAAAGTTAAAGTCTGATGCAAACTGTTAAAACACCACTTGCTCAAGTTCGATATTGAGAGTCATTAGCCACCCCTCGTCAAATAGAGGCCCCTGATACCGTTTTCTGTGAAGAGCTGGTTAATGTCAGGATAAACCCAAATATTTGTCTATATCTCAAAGCAATATTTACTTAATAAAAGGACATGTTACTTCACTTATCATGCAATAAGACCGGTATTTAGATAGTTTCTTTTGCAGCGCTTCTAAGCCTATGCCTATCAAATTCAGAGACGAATTTACTTAGAATATATAAATTTCACACATCGATTTATGTTACACGAAATAAGGAAATGAAATCAGCAACGTTTCACTTTTGTAAAGATTAATAAGAAACCCGCTTAGCAAACAAATATTCTATCGATAATAATACCCTTTCAATTTTCGTAAAGGGCTTTCTTAAAGACCTAAATATCTTCTTTCTAAAAATTTTCCATTCGAACTTCTCTATCGTCCTTACGCCAATACATCTACTTAGGTTTTCATTTTTGAACTGCATCCAAGTGCACTACTTGGATTTCGAAGCTTTCATTTCTGAAAACTACCTGTGAAACGGAAGAATTTGGAGAACTGAGTTTAATCATTTCTTTTTCTATACAAGCAAAACTAAAAGCAAGTATAGTTTCCATCATTTCCTACACCCATTTCTTGCTTTGTGAACGGGTCTGGGAAGTTTATCTCAATGTTGCTTTTAATTACATTCACTCCCAAGAAGAAACCCAAACACGTGATAAACCATTAATCATTGTGGAAAATTCTTCGGTACCTACAT